>NW_006159672.1:807821-808133 GCF_000334495.1 Tupaia belangeri chinensis | reverse complement strand
ACTCTCATGCCCAGTATGATTTTCAAGCTGCTGGATCTGGGACTCAAACCACAGTTGACCATGTGGGAATCCAGCACCTTAACCATTATGCCACTTGCATGCCACCTGTTGGTTCCCAGTAGTGTTTTCTTAGTGAATGTATGCAAATGGAGGGGTTTCTGAAGGGCAAGTGACTTCCCAAGCCAAAGCTATATGTATGTGTGCACATGTGCACACACACATACTATTTACATGCATGTGTCATGTGCGTATATGTGTGTATATATATGAGTGTATATATGTATATGTGTGTGTGTGTGTGTGTATATATAT
>NW_006159672.1:778429-805124 GCF_000334495.1 Tupaia belangeri chinensis | reverse complement strand
TGTGTGTGTGTGTATATATATATATATATATATATATATATATATATATGTATATACATATACAATCAAGGGATATTAATCAGGAAAACCTCAACAAATGAAGTCATTAGATTTAGACCTGGAAGTAACACCAAGTGGAATGTACCATTTAAAGTTTAGGGTCCTAATGATGAATCCTGATTTTCCTCTTGGGCTATGCTGTATTAGACTCGGTGAAAAGCAGAATGAGAGAAAAACAGAGAGGTGACTACATTCAGCAAGTAAGGCCAACTTCAAGCCACTTAGAATTATAGCTATAAAATGGAAAACATCCACATGACTTTCTAATTTGTTAGAGGAGTGTTTGCAGAGTTACTGAGTCATCCAGCTTGAATTACATAAGATACAATGCAAGTGTTAAAAAAATCGTATCTCTTATGATATTTTATTCTAACTTCTATGTATAATGCTGGAGGTTTGCAATGCCAGCATACCTATGTATTAAGACAGACAAGGTCAAGGACCATTGGAATCAAGATACAGAATTTCACTAGATCTCCGGAAGACAGATAACTACTGCAGACTCTCGAAAGACAGAGCTAACTCAGTTTTGATGACTATGATGATGACAATGATGATAATGACGAGCGTGATGGTGCTATGCTGAGTATGATGCTAAAATTAGTAGCACCTTTTGTTGAATACTTACTGAGTACTAGGCTCTGTACCAAGTATTTTGTATGTATTACCTCATTTAAGCGTTATAAAACCTTGTAAAATAGTTTTTATTATTAAGGACATTTTAGAGATTAAGAAACTAAATCCAAAGGAAATAGTAACCTGTCCAAAGCTTCCAGCTAGTTAATGAAGAGCTAGGATTATACTGGGATCTATAATGCCAGAGCCCATGATTTTGCCAGGGACTAGATGGAATCCAATGCACTCCAGTCCCACCTGATTTTGCTCATTGATCAGAAGTGAGGAACCCAGGCGATCTCCTACCCACACTCAATTTGCAACAATGGAACTATGTCTACTCATAATCAAAATACAGTTGTTCTTTAACTGTGCTTTTACTAAAGTTTGTTCCTCCTGCCTGATAAAACTTGCTGCTTGTGAAATGATAGCCTTAAAGAGACTTTAACAATTGGATAATGGTATAATGAGTTAAACTGTCCAAATATTCTTATAAAAAAATTGAAGGTAATTTCTTAAATTAATTCATTTTAAAAATTACTAATAAAAGCATGATATCAGCGTAATGTTTTCCCCTTTGTGAAGCCCTTATATAATTTGAATCTTTCAGGATTCTGGACAAAAGAGTCCATATTCTCTTTGGTAAATTCCTGCATAGTCCTTTTGAAGTATAACATGATAATATCATCTGAACTCAGAAAACAGAGTCAGTACTTATCCTGAGAACTCAGAGGATATAGATTAATAATTAGTTGTATGTCCTTGATTTATTTCTATGGAGCCTAGTTTCATCAACTGTAAAATTGAAATTACAATATCTTTTCTATCTATGTCACAGAATTATAAGGATAAATTCAGATACGAGGTGGAAGCACTTTGAGATGTGAAAGGAAGGGAGCCTTACCCAAATGGATGTGATGATTTTTTTATGGTTATAGCCACAAAATAAAACAAAAGAATTTTTTTTTACAAAACCTTATCTAGCTCTTCCTTTCCCTGCTCCTCCATTTTATCACCTTTTTTTATGCTTATTGGCAGGAGCTTACTACTGAAGATGCTACTGCCTTTATTATTGCTCAGTTCTCCCAATGTATCTGAGGCAGAGAGCACACATTGGAAACAGAAGACGACTCAGAACTTCCGCATACCTGCTCTCTCCTTGGAAGTGTATTAGCATCCACTTTGAAGCTGAGAGAAAGAAGTCTCCCCCCTAAGAAGAGGACAACTCTGTATTAATTTTGCTTGTTGGTACATTTATGCACTACTTCTAGTGAAGCAACATCCTAAGGCAAGTTCCTTGGGCAAATGAAATGCTATAATCAAGTTATTAAAGAACATTGAAATTATTTAGTAGAATCTGCGACATTGGGAGAAGGGCTGACATCTAACTTCAGTGGAAATAAAGTATAAGGCATTGACGCAGTGAAGGTGCACAGTGTACTAGAGAATCTCTTGTTTGCAAGATGCAGAAAACTCAGCTCAAAATGGAGAGAGAATTTATTGGATCCTATCAAGTGAAGGACTAGGAGAGAGATGACTTCAGTCATGAGGCACTCCAGGACCCTCGCCTTGTCTCCAGGAACAGATATCTTCCCACGTTCCTCTGTCACTCACCAGCATTTCAAGTTTTTTCCCTTGACATGGAAAAATGACTGCCAACACCTTCTGTCCTCACCGATCTAAGACCAGAACTACAGAATTTTCTTTCCAAGTAGATTCAGCAAAACTATGGGCTTCACATGCTCATCTCTGCACCCATTTGTTTAGAGAGAAATTTAGTGAGCTAACTGGTCATATGGTCACCCCTTCAACTAGGGCTAAACCTCTCAGGAACCACAAGACCCAGGATTCCAGAGTGTAGGCTCCCCCAAGTGCAATCTCCTGTTATTGTTACCAGAAGGAGGAATGGTTACTGAGGTGGCAAACAGTCAAGGTCCTCTCTGCAAACCTGGAGGAAGAATAAGGACATCATGACGGGGTCACTCTATGACATCTCTTTCAATTTCCAGAAATAAAGTTCAAATGCTAGACTTTGTGGTTTTAATGTTAGGCATCTTCCTTTCCTGAATGGAAAGCTCATCAAATTGGCCCTTTCCCTGCCTGGCTCATCAGCATTCTCCAACGTTTTCTACTGAAAACCAGAGGAAACTGGCAATTAAATTTCTTTTTTAAATCTGCAGAGATGTGCTTTCCCTCATGGGGGGGGGGGCATTTTATTATATTAAGTGTTCAAAGTGTTTGCATTTGGATTTGCATCTACTCAAGATCTCAGGGTTATGCCGAGGGCACAGAATAAGTACTTGACCTCCACTTGGTGGTCAAGACGCTTCATCCAGTGACCATTCAAGAACAAGAAGTCCATATCAAAGACAAAGATATATCTTTGAGATCTCAGGGACTAAATTTTAGTCATTTTTTTCCTGCTTCCAGTAATCAGCAAGCAGTCTGTTGTACCCTGTTACCCAGTCAAGAAAATGTTGCCTGGGACTGGAGTGTGGCAGGGTACTGACATTTATGTCTGGTTTTTAAAACTTTAGCAGACCAGAGCTAAGATTGCAGCCCCACTGTCTCAATCCTGAACAAATAGCAACCCAAATGGAAAGTCCAACTTAGATCTCCAAAACCAAAGCAGTGTGGGAAAGGGAGAAAATAGAGTCCAGACAGAGCCTCAGAATTAGAGGGAAATTAATTTAAACTCTGTGTTACATAAATAGGGAAATTACACATAGGGCAGTTATTTGGCCAAGGTTTTAGAGGAAACAAAGTTAAAAAGGCAATATGTGATCCATTCTGGAAGGCATAGTAAGCACTTATACATAGAAAGCACTCAATAAATGAAAACAAGGTGTGGAGTCAGGCACAGTTGGGTTTAAGTTTGCCCCATGTTTTAGCTTTGAAAACTTGAACAATTTAATTAATGTCTCTCTACACTTCCCTGAGATAATACTACCTATGTCACTCTTCGGCCACAAGGACTGGGAAAGATGTGCTAAATGCTTACAAAATACTTGCCAATAATTAGCACTCAAAGAAGTATGTTTATCCTGAAATTTTACTTTTATGAAAGAAGGAAGATAAGAGGGAGAGATGGAAAGAAGGGAAGGAAAGTATGAGGGAGGAAGAAGCAGGGGGATATCCAAAGCTATCACTTTGGAAAGCAAATGAATTGAGAATTTCATCATATACGTAGAGAGTAAAAAGAACAAAAGATAAATAACTAAAGAAGATGACAGAATGAGATTAAAATAGAACTGGCAGTACTAAATAAAGATAATGAAGAGAAAAACAGTGCTATTGCACAAATTAAAAATGCTTTAGAAGCTGCAATTATCAGAATCGACACTGCGGAAACCAACTCAGTAACAGAACAGGAATAAAAAGTCACAGAAAACATAAAGACAAAAGACTAAGAAGCAAAAGAATGACAGTGAAAATGACTCTATGGGGCCAAACATTTGAGCCCCCTTTTACACTAGGATGCACCCCACTGGGCTCCCTGGGGAAGCCTCAGTCAGTGGGGCTGCCCTTTCCCTTGCAGATAGCCTTGATCAGAGGCGGTGGCCACAAGTGCAGTGCAGCCAGCACACACATCTGATCCCAGCTTTGGCCGTTTCTCCTCATACCGCTAATTGAGTCAGCATCTGCATCCCACCCAGCAGCACCAAGACTTCGGTCCCCTACCACTTTAAACTCAGATGAAGAATCACATGATGGGTCAGAAATATAGCTCCAGGGGCCAGAAGATGGCCTGGTGGTTAGGATGCTGGACTCCCACATGGCTGACCGCTGTTGGAGCCCTGGACCCGGTGACTTGTGTGTGTGTGTGTGTGTGTGTGTGTGTATTGTTGAGTTAAGATCTGGCATATGAATGGTTTATATTTCACCCTCACCCCAGTCAACTGTTCCGAAACACAGTGGTTCATGTAGCCACGCAATATCAGCTGTGTTTACTGATGACCATGTAACCAATTTTTTAAATTTTTATTTTTATGGAGTTTTTTTGGTCTCAATTCCATTTTTCTTTCATCTTTGCTTTTCTGGGATTGCATTTGAATAAAGATTTGCTATGAAGTTTTGCTCATATTCTGCTTTCTGGCAAATTCAGACTCAAATAATGATCGAAATGTGATAGGCAATCGAAATGATACAAATGACTAGATTAATGAATTAGAGAATAGACCGATAGAATTAAATGATGATAAAAATGTCAGAAAAGAGAACTTTCAAAAAAATCTACCATGACTTGGAAAATTAATAGAGAATGAAAAAAAAAATTACTGAGATTTAGCCTAATAAGATTACTTAACTTTAAAGAAACGTAACGGTTTTTGTTTTTGGTTTTGTTTTGTTTTGTTTTGTTTGTTTGTTTGGTATAGGGCTTGGAGCTCACCAAAAAGAGACAGTGAGAGGGAGAGAGAAAGAAAATGAGAAAACACCATCGCCACCACTTCCCAATTAGACAGCAACACTGCAATACCATCTACTCCATTCTTCTCTCGGTATTTTGGCCATGCATGCACATGCACCTAGCATGTTTCTCAAGCTGTGGAATCCAGGATTCAAACTACACAGAACTACCTTAACCACCACATGACTCACTGGCCCCATATCAAGAATCTTGTGAATATTCAATATGAAGAAATCGGTGACTTAGAAGCAGAAAGAAAAAAAAAGTAGCCAGAACTTCTCCTCAACAACATAAAGCTTAAGGAGAAAATAGAATAAACAAATGTCTACAAAGTTTTACAGAAAAAAAAATATGTTATCCTCAAAGTAGTATACTCAATGAGCTGTTATTTAAGTGAAAAGTCAGCAGAAGGACATTCTAAATATGAAAAGAGGATTAATATACCTTTATGAAAATGCACTTGAAAATATAATCTATCCCAGTAAAAGATGATGTCCTAGATCAAAGATTTAAGTAAAACCTTAAAACTTTTTATTATTTGGAATGGAAGCAATCTTTTTCCTCATGACCCAGTAGCTTGAAGCTGTAAAGGAGAATGAAAGCTATTTGCAAAGCAAACACAAATAACACAAAAATATAATTACAAAATATGACAACAATGTTTAATATCCTATTATATAAGGAGATTTTTAACATGAAAACGAAAACATATCCAATTGAAAAATAGGCCAAGTACATGAAAAAGCAATTCATTAAAGAATTCTAAGTGTGTATGTATGTGTGTGTGTGTGAGTGTGTGTGTGTGTGTGTGTGTGTGTCTAAATGCTTAACTTTACCAGTAATGAAAAAGCACAGAGTTAAACAAGAATGTGATATTTCTTTTTATCGACCATCCTGGCAAAACTGAAAAAGACAATGTTTATATTTCTGTCATAACATAGCTATTCTGAAGGGAAATTTTACAATATATGTTGACATTTTAAATGCATATTCTTATTGACCAATTTTCTCACTTTTAGCATTTTATTATTTAAAAAACACAAATGGATAAATATAGAGTAGTATTTAAATCGTAGCAAGATTTCCATTAACACAACATGGTGAATGGTCTAAATGTCCACTAATAGGTGATGATTTACTGATTATGTTATATCCATCCAATTGAATGATATATAGATATTAAACACAATGGTACACTTCGACATTATTTTAACATGTGTACTGTGGAACTGGAAGAGCAGGTTTCACAATAAGAATTGTGTGAGCACATTTACATATTAATGTGTACTCCCACCCACATCACATAGATATCTGAATGCAGAGAGATTGGTTATGCAAAGGTAGTGAGATGGGGTTACATTTTCGCTTCAATGTACTTTCTTTCTATAAATTATCTGAATGTATGTTTTTTTATTTTTTTTAAAGGTCTCACATATTTATTACTGAACCAACCTACCAACGCAGAACTCAGAAACAAAGTGAAACATCGTTTTTTTCCCAATAAACCCAAGTGTCCAGTCAGTGATGGCCATTTTCAGCCTGATATGGCAAGACCATAGTGACCTTGGCACAGCATAAATATGTGGCCCATATCCTGTCCAGTTCCTCATAGACCCAGCTTGATTCTTCTCCAGTGTCTCCTCTTGGAGTTATATCTGATTTTATTATCAGTTTTCATTCTAATCTACTGGCAAATAGGATGATTTTGCTTCTGGTTTTTTGGCCAGAAACTGCTTGATTCTCAAAATCTTGTGAAAAGACATGGCGAAGAGCTGAGTGGACCGCTCACCCCACGATGGCGGAGAAAGGTGTGTTTTTTTAAATGTATAGCCAAGTGATTTATACAAATGCTTTATTTAAGAGAAAGCACTCTAAAAAGTTTATGCCAATCGATTTTTATTTTCAACTAACATTGTAGAGATTCTGTAAAGGTTTTCTTGATATTTGCCACCTTGACCGTGTCAGTGTTGTGGAAATTAACAAAGACCACCCAAATGAAAACAGAGGCAATGCATTCAGAATTTGCTATAGCAAGAATGTCAGGCACCATCAATTGCATTTGATAATGACTCAAAGGTAAGCAGGGAGGAGGGAAAAAGAAAGCTTGTTAGTGAAAACAGGAAGGTTTCATGGATGCCCTGCTTGGAGGGTATTTGTATAGAGAAACAAGAGGTAGATTAACTCAAAGTAAGACATCCTGTGGTATATGTTAGAGAGCATATTTGACTTTATCAGTTCTGCATTAGAAATGGGGACCATAAATAAATAAGGAAGGAAGCTGACAGTCGTTGACCATGGCATAGTTGTTTTGAGCTAATTGCTACAGAGACTGACTTCCTGGACTTGCTGCTGCCGAGAGGAAGGTCTGCATTGTTCTATAGGATCTGACCGTTGCCTGTTGTATATGCAGACCTTCCATGTATTTCAGTTAATCCGCTTTATTAGCTGTACCATATCTAAAGAATAAGATGTTTCCCTTAGGACTCAGCCATCCTAGCACCTAGATTAGCTTTGCAGCACACTTGATATAATACTTGGAAAAATACCCAATCTGTACTTCCATCATCAGAAAAATTATCTGCCTCCAGTTCTTCACAGACTTAATTTATAAGTATGAGTGATATACCCAATTTTCTATTCAACATTCAATTGGGATATGTGTAACATTTCTTCTATGGTTGGCTGCCATTTATAGAGCACTCACATGAGATCGAGCGCTACATTGAGTACATAATGTAAATCGTTCACCTGTTTCTCACTAAAACCTTATGATGTCACTACAGCTTTCATTTTATAGATCAGGAAACTGAGGTTTGGAAAAGCCAGAAATAGGTCCACTGTTGCAGACCTTATTAATTAGAAACCCTTTCAAGCTCAGTTATATCTGACCGCAAAGCTTGTGCTTCTAAATCTCAAGGAATTAGACCCCTTTGAGATGATTTGGCCACAGGGATGGCCTGGGCTACAAAAACACAGAGGAACCTGGGAGGGAACACAGTGTACTGATTCTGAACTGCAGATCTTACTCTTTAAAAACTATAAAAGAATCTTAATCCATAATTCTTTTATATACCTGGAGGGTTTCCATCATGGTGGCAGGGAGCAGGGTTCTAGCTAATGTCATCCTTTGGCAGTGACCATAACTCACTATGATAATTACTAACCTACTTGCCCAAGGATGCACAAAGTTCTATTGTGGATGGAGAACAAGAGTTATAAACCCCTTATAGACTATGTTCTCCAGTAAAACTTTTAGCACTTTTACAGTGGTAGGTGGAAATATACTACCACTTTATTATTTATAGAATGGTTACTTAACAATACCATGTCAGTGTTTATCAAGTGCAGCTCGTTTACAATGTCAGAATTTTCTGTTTGAACTGAATTCAGTCATTTCTTAATCACTCTTTGTTCTCTCTGGTGGGAATACATGTCACCAGGGGAAACATTTTTTTGGAAATTTCCAATACATCTTAATTTACCTTCGCCGTGTCCTTTTTGCCCTTTTTGTTTACTTATTCTCTACCTTGCCTCTCCCATATCTCAGCTGAAGCCAGATTCTCTTAACCAGCCCTTGCCATTCAAACATGCCTGAATACTGCAGTGACAGGACGGCTTTCTCAAGTCTAAGGGCTTCAGGTGCTGAGGCGGGGGCATACTCAATGTCTAGAGTCCAATTGCCTGGTTTTCCAATGTGACAGTGCAGTTTACAAGCTATGTGACTGTAGGCAAGTCACTTAATCACTTTTTATGTAAAGACTTACCTGGGAAGTGCAGTTAATAAGTATATCTGGATTATAGGTATTTTGTTGCCTTTTTAAGGTTATTATGGGAATTAAAAGAGCTCATATATAAACTCTTCAGCTAGGGCCTAGCACATAGTAGGACTTTGATGACCCCATTATTTCTATGCATTTATGCCTTAAAAATCAATCTAAATCTCAGTTACAAGGTCATTCTACAAGACACAGGGGCACGGGCCTGCCCTATAAGGGGGAAGTTAGGTTGCCATGCATGAACTTGTGATATGGTACCTCACAGACTCTTCCTTACAGGTGTTGCTCACACACCATCAGACATATTTATTTTCAAATCTCACTCCTTTTGAGGTCCACTCTACAGTGGGGTAGTTGTCTCCCATAGCCTTCTATTGCAGACTCCCCAGAGCCCCCACGAGTCTCATGTCCTGGTGTTCATACCCTTGTAGGAGACTCCTCTCTTTGGGTGTGGACAGGACTTGAGATTTGTTTTTAGCCATTAGAATACAAAAAAAAGGTGATGGAATGTCACTTTTAGGATGTCGTTACTTAAGATCACAATTTCTATCTTGTAGGAAGATTCTCTTCCGTACTGACCGCCGAAACTGACAACCATTGTGGGGATCCACATGGAAAAGACAAGATAACAATCTTAGGGACTGAGGGTGGCCTCCTGCCCACAACCAACAAGAAACTGAAGCTTGCAAGCCTTCAGCCACAGAGAAATTAATTCTGCCCATAGTCACATGAGTTTGAAAGCAGATCTTTCCACAGTTGAACCTTGAGATGAGGCTGCAGTCCTGTAGACACCTAGACTGTAATTTTGTGAGACACTAAATCAGGCCTGAATTCCCGACCCTAAGAAGATAATAGATGGGCATTGTCTTAAGTCACAAAATTTTCAGTGATTTGTGATGCATAAATAGAAAATGAGATGGGAATATTGAGTGTAGGAATTGGATTTTGATATCAAATTGTTATATTCTCAGTCTTACTATATGTGGGAAGTGAATTCAGTTGTCTTAAGATTTTCCTTCCCTGAAATATCGATCCTTTCCTGCAGCTGCTGAAGGTGAATGAGACTGTGTTCAGAAGGAAAGTTCTATAGCAGACATCCTTTGTTTGTTTGTTTGTTTCAGCATTAGAAATAAGTAGTCAAATGAAATAAAAATAGATAACCACTTGAAAAATCCCAGAAAGCTGAAAATTAAAAAATTGAAATTGAAAATGGCACAAAAAAGTGGGAGGACATCCCATGTTCCCGGATTGAAAGAATTAATATATCAAAATGTCAATTCTGCCCAGATTAATCTATATATTTAATGCAATCCCAATCAAATTACCAGAGTTGAAATCTTAATTCCTAAACTTTGCTTGAACTTTTCATACACAAACTTTCCATTCACACTCATGTATCCCCTCCTCAAAAATTATGAAGCTTCTATGAAAATATCAGTAAATATTTGTTAGAAAATGCCCTTTACATGAGAAAGAATGCCGTGAAACAGTATTCTACATTCCAAGCAAGTTCTACAGGATTGCTCAGGAAAGCTGCTCTAGCATCCTTGATTCTTCAGCATCTCAGAGAGCCGCAGTTCTCTCTTCACTTGGTCTTGGCGCAATCCCTGCAACTCCCAGCTTAATTACTTCTCAGCATAGAACTGTGAACCAGGTAAGGAAGGAACCCACTATTCTGGGTATCAGTTGTACAATAAATAACTGCTACTCTTATTGAAAACTAAATATTTGTATTTTATTTATTTATTTATTTTTAGAGGTTTTTGCTACAGGGCACATGTGCTCGCCTGAAAAACAGAGAGAGACAGAGAGACAGAAAGTGAAAAATCATCCCCCAGAGAGGATGGCCACGCTGCAATACCTTCTCCATTCTCCTCTTGGGATGTGGGCATGCACGCACATGTGCCCAGCATGAGTGTAAGCCACTGGGTCCAGGACTCAAACCGTGGTCAACTACATGGGAGTCCAGTGACATAGACATTGTATCAACTGCTGATCCCTATTTTATTTCTTATTCTTATGAGTCCGTGAAGACTAGAAGATATTCATACATTTGAGAATATCATTTTATTTTTCTGCTCAAAACTACCCAGTAGTTCCAATGGGACTCCAAAGAAAATGCAAAAAATTTTTCTAAAACCCTACAGAAATGTCCTTATCTATGTGATCCCATCTCTCTCTCCACCTTTATCCCACTCACTCCACTTCAAGAATTTTGGAATTGTTACTAATCCTCCATGATGTCCTTTCTGATGGCTTTATCAAAAGTTACACCCCACCTCCACCCACAGCACATCCACTCCTGCTTCTTTGCTATTTCTCCCTATCATCATCTAAAACATTAGACACATACATATGCAGTAGCTCCAGTCCCACTGCCCCATCCCATCTCCAATAGTCTTGTCTTAGTTTCTCCACTGCTACATCTCAGTGCCTACAACTGTCCCTGAGACACAGTAGGCACTCGATAAGTTTTGTCAAGTGAATGAATCAATAAGTAAATGAGCAAACAAACAATCCTATAAGTGATACTAGCCCTATTTAAGGGTGATAGACTGTGCGCTCAAAATATTCCAGGCATGACCAAGTAAATCAGGGCCCTGGGGTTTCAGCAAAGTCTGTGTGGCCCAGGGCATCTTTGGAGCCCTATCTTCTTAGTTCCCCCTTGAAGTTCCCCTCTTCCACATCAGCATTTTTCTCTTCCCCAGTAACCCACAGCCCTCATCAATTCTTTTCCTTTCCCTCAATAAAATTCATCCAGGACATGAAACTTAATTATGATTAAGAAGAATGAACTAAAATTAAAATTATTTCGCTGTTGGAATGTTTGTATTCTCAGGGCTTCCAGAACATTGCCCAGTGCATCCTGCTCTAAAGGTAAAATTTAGATCTCTTCCAACAACTCCTGGGGGCAGAGTAGGGGGTGAATGGTCATTTGGGCTCTCCCATCACTGTTCCCTATCTCCCGAAGGCTTTGCCTGGTCGATGAAGCCTGGGGAGCAGATGCTCTTGCTCAAGAGCCTGTAGAAACTCAGGCCCATGACTGAATATGGTCCACCATGTTAGGACTCACACTGCCCACAAGTTTAGGTGGCCATCCTTGGTCACATCTCCAATGACACTGGCTAAAAATGGCTAAAAGTATTTTTGTGTGTGTGTTAAGCATTACTAAAACCTTAGCAAGAGGTACAGTTTTTCCTTAGAAAGTAAAATGTCTTGCCTACCCAATCTTCATCTATGAGTTTTAGAGTACCAATACTTTTCCTTAGGCCTTTTCCCCAGGAGCTGAAATGATATTTGAGATCCAGAAATGGGAAGGCCGTTTTCACAATTATGTCTTTGGTGTTTCATTACTCTAACCCATCTTTACAAATGCAAATAATAGAAAATTAGGAAGATTCCCCTAAAATAGCAATCTTTTCTCCTCCGTAAACAAGATGTCCCATCAACACCACACTAACCAGGAGCGTAACAATGCAGTAAGTCCTATTCATCTTTGCAGGAGTAAATAATGCCTATTAGGCTGTCTAATTAGCTTTCCCACCAGTAATGCTAGGCAGGTAAGAAATACCAATTTCTCTGACAAACTACTGTCACCTTTTCCACATTCATTCGGAGCATTTTACAGGTTCCCCATTAAACCTCATAGTGCTGCAGAGCCTGTGAGCAGGCTCTGAGTGGTGAATCCCTTGCTGCATTTCAGAAGATCTGAGAACCATCCAATCCTGGGATTGAGGGTGAGGAGAGTGGACCTGCCACCAGCTAGCTGCTTTTGAAGCTGCTTTATAGAGACAAAGGCAGAGACCACAATGACAGAAAACATAAAGATATAAGGATGTTAGTCCTCAAACTGCATTAATACCCTTTCATGTGTGTCCACACACTTCCAGTGGAGTGGGAAATAATGATTTTCCTGGTTAAAAAAAGATACATTGACTTCTAAAGTTTTTCTTTTAATTTATTATCTTAGACTTTTTTATAAAACCTCAAAGACTTCAGCCAACTCTGTGGCCCCCAGCAAGAAGGTAACCTGACACTATTGGCAGATAAGGATGAGGGTTCAAGATGACACAGGGACTCCTAAAACACCTCTTGCTGAAGTATCATTTCAATAACTGCAGGAAAGTCTCCCACCTGCCCTGTGCATTCATCCTAGGCACAGATGTAATGGGCACAGTGCTGATGAAGAGTTGATGGGAAGCTGACATGATCTCCCCTGGATCTGCCTGTAGAAGGAAGTATCAGGGAGATGCCAGGGCCACTGCTAGCGTGACCATGACCAAGAAAGGGCCAGATCCATGGACAGACCCATGCAGCTGGAGGAGTGGCCTCTTCTTATACTGACTCGGCCTTCCCCAGGACCATCACAAATTGCACCCCCTAAATCCACTGCTTGTCCTGAGAAGAGGATCACAGGCTGTTTCTATCTATCTGTTTTCGATCTAGAAAATCAATCCTCAAGTGCCCTCTCCTGTATGTTTATGTATGGGGTAGTGTGTGTATGTGTATATGGGTGTGTGTGTGTGTGTGTGGTGTGTATATGTGCATCTGAGTAATGTGGTGTGTGTGTGTGTGTATGTGAGAGAGCCACTCACATATGTGTGTGTGTGTGTGTATGTGAGAGAGCCACTCACATATGTGTGTGTGTGTGTGTATGTGAGAGAGCCACTCACATATGTGTGTGTGTGTGTGTATGTGAGAGAGCCACTCACATATGTGTGTGTGTGTGTGTATGTGAGAGAGCCACTCACATATGTGTGTGTGTGTGTGTATGTGAGAGAGCCACTCACATATGTGTGTGTGTGTGTGTATGTGAGAGAGCCACTCACATATGTGTGTGTGTGTGTGTATGTGAGAGAGCCACTCACATATGTGTGTGTGTGTGTGTATGTGAGAGAGCCACTCACATATGTGTGTGTGTGTGTGTATGTGAGAGAGCCACTCACATATGTGTGTGTGTGTGTGTATGTGAGAGAGCCACTCACATATGTGTGTGTGTGTGTGTATGTGAGAGAGCCACTCACATATGTGTGTGTGTGTGTGTATGTGAGAGAGCCACTCACATATGTGTGTGTGTGTGTGTATGTGAGAGAGCCACTCACATATGTGTGTGTGTGTGTGTATGTGAGAGAGCCACTCACATATGTGTGTGTGTGTGTGTATGTGAGAGAGCCACTCACATATGTGTGTGTGTGTGTGTATGTGAGAGAGCCACTCACATATGTGTGTGTGTGTGTGTATGTGAGAGAGCCACTCACATATGTGTGTGTGTGTGTGTGTGGTGTGTATATGTGCATCTGAGTAATGTGGTGTGTGTGTGTGAGATGTGTGTGTAGGTATATGTGGACAATGTGTGTGAGTGTGTGTGTGTGGTGTGTATATGTGCATCTGAGTAATGTGGTGTGTGTGTGTGTGCATGTGTGCATGATATGTGTAGTGTGTGTGGTACATGTGTGCAGAAAATGTAGACACATTGGTGTGTGTCAGGGATGTGGGAGAGATCATGAGGTGGAGGCATACATAGCTTGTATAAAGGGAATGGTGCAATGCGTGTATTGGGGTGTGCATGTGTGTTTAAGAGGACAGGAATGGGAAGAAAGAGAATGTTTAAAAATTATGGCCACCTTACACATGGAATATCTGATGAAAATAAAGAGACCAGAGGGTATCTTTCTGGATCCAGGAAACAGAAAGCATATTCCCTTCTTCTTCCCATCAGCCCTTCTTAGGGGTCTGCCCTGCCACAGCCCATGGTGGCATTATTTGACAAAAAATGACTCCACATCTCTGGCTCTTGTGGAAAGGACCAGGAGTGCACCCTTGACGTCAAAATGACGTCAAAGATGCTGGGGAGTGGTGCTGGGCACTGGAGTTCTGAGGCCTACGGAGCAACTTGAAGCCCCATGCAGATTGAAGTTAGGGGAGAGTAGCAACAATGGTCTTGCAGATGGTCAGGTTTGGAGAGGAAATGGGGGGGGGGGTGAGGGAGACATGAGGGACAACCTATGCCCTGAGAACAGGGAACACTGTGCAGTAGACTTCCACTTCTAGTTGGTGCCTCTGCGTTTCCCAAAATGTGTTTCTCTGAGGTTCTCTGCTTCTTAAAATAAATGTTCTTCCCTCTAACCAGCATTTATATTATCTATATTACTTCATGCCCCAATCCTTGGTGTTAGTCTAGATGGTAAGAGTAAAATAACAATACATCAAAACCATGAAACCACCTGTTTTCATAAAAGTCAAGAATAAAGAACAAAAGACCTATAGGGGCCTCATTTTTTTTTCCAGTGGATTCTTGGCAGCTTCACCAATATGACACATTTGAAAACCGCCTTTTGAGGGAAAAGATTTGGTTGAGTAGACCTACCCAGTCATCCATCATGAGACCTGTTCACCATCACAAGACCTGCACGCTATCAGTACTGTTTTCTGAAGACAATTTCTCTGTCCAAAGTCAGTGCTAAGGACAGGGTCATCCTGTGGCTTCCACAGCTCCTGTGTTAGAAATGTGCATGGTTTATAGTGAACACCCTTAGCATGTTATAGAATCCAACATGCATGAACACATTTATTAACATTTTGCGTTTGAAATAACTCATCAACCAATGTTGCATCATCATGTTTTAGAAAGCAATGTCAGGAGTTTCAATGAAAGGGGTGGTGGTCCTTTCCTAGGGGAAGGGGGCATTAATAAGCATAGGTCTGAGGAATAAGCTTACGACTCCTCCCATATCACAGGGCAAGCAGCAGTCTTTCTGCGGTGATTGTTGTAACTGGCGGCATTTCTGTGTTTTAAGATTTAAAAAGGGAACAAATTTCCAGGATAAAATAATCCTGATCTAAGCATATTTGGACGTGGAAAAGGGAGGCGAGAATTACACCCAGGCTCTGCCGACTTATGCTCCTGGTGTCAATGGATTGATTGGAGAAATACACTTGTTCCCACTAATCTGAACTTTGGCTAATCTCATAAAACTCTCTTAAAAATGGAAAGAACACATCTCCAAGTAATTGGCCCTGCTAAGTCATTTGAGGAAACCATATTAAAATGAAATATAGTACATTTATACTTCAGTAGTGAATATTAGGATATTACAGGCAGGAAGAAAATCGCACTATTGTCGTGACTTTAAAAATGCTCACACTTTCTGAACAATTTACAATCATAGCAAATATATCCATTTCCATTCAGGAAATTAACTCACCACGTAAATAGTTGTTGTTATTGTTGTTTCCCTCACAAGTGGAAGTTTGAAACAGGTTCACTTTAAAAAAAAAAAAACTCAATTTACGCCAGTTAGAATGGGAAAGATATCTGAGACTTGACAGCATACCAACACTTAATGACAAAGATAGACTGACTTTTGCACATTAGTCACAGTCTACATAGTTTGAGATTAATTCCCAGAGTCCTTTGCACACTTATTCATGATTTTGCCCTTCGAAAGGAAGTTTTTTTCATTCCTGTGCCAACTCCATTGCGAAAGGACCTTTTCATAAACGTCTTCTCCAAAATTGGCTTTAGAAAAGCTAGTCTCTCACTCCTGTCCAGCCTGGGTGGGCAGCTGTTCAGCAGTTAAAGTAATCAGATTTTCCAGACACCTGGCAATTCAGATGGGGAAGGAAGAAGAGAATACAGTGTTAGGGTTAAAAGTTTATTTTAACAGTGGCAATTTTCAAAATCTCGTGGGGATAAATTCAATATATCCAATCTTCTTAAGAGCAGAAATTTTGATAAACACAATATGTACTTTATCTAGATACAAAATATTATTTGAGTGGTCTACCCACTTGTCTAATTTTTACAGTTCTTATGAAATTGCTCCTATTCAGTATTTATATCATACATCATACATGGTTATCTTATTGCTGTTGTTTCATAAAAAGTATTTCAAGTGGCACTGATTAGTCCTTAGAATAGTTTTGAAATTTGCTAGGAAAACAACTCGTGAGGATTAAACTGCAGGTTTCAGTTGGAAACTACTTCTCTATGGGCCCTGTCCTGAGACATTTGCCAAGGATCTCTGTAAGCATGTCTTGCTACTAGAACACTGGCATCTTCATCTTTGACTTTGGTGCTGTTCCTCGTCAGTGGCTCAAGGCCTAGATAGTATGGAATAGTGCAGTGCATGCATAGCAATAGAAGAAATACCTACGAACTTAGAACACAAATTGGCCTAAAAGAACCTACAGTTCAATGCCATATTTTGCAGATGAGGAAACCAAATATAAGAACAAAGGGACATCCCCAAAGGGACATCACCAGGCACACAAATCCAAGAGACAGTTCTAATCTAGGACTTGGGTAAGAATTGCCAACCCTTGTCATGCTTTATCTCCTGCACGACTTTGGAAGAATTATAACATATAGAGAAAGTGCTAATATGAATTTCACCAACAATAAAAGCAAAGATTTATTAGACCTTTGTGCTACATGCTTCATGTACATCATCTTCTTTTATGCCCCCAAAAGCTCTATCAAGAGGATACTATTATTTCCTCATTTTTAAATGAAGGAATCAAATGACTTGTAGGTAAAATCCTTCAGGCTGAGGCATTTGACTTCAGGCCCAGGTTTCTCAACTGTACTACTTATAAAAGGAAAAGGCAGCTGAATAATTTTATTATAAATAAGAGACTACAAATGTCTAAGAGTATTCATTTTTCTGTCTTAGTGCAGGAAAACAAGACTGATCTTAGGTTACTGTATTTGGTAGTTGAAATGAGTCCAGAATGCATTAAACACTCCCTGAAATTCTTCACCCATGACTGGTGGTTTACTGATGCTATGAGCAGCTAAATCTCCCCAAGCAAATCATTTCCACTGGCCCCTGGAAAAAAAGATGGGCTTTTTTTAATCCTTTCTTTCTTTCTTTTTTAAAATCTGAGAATAGCCAAAGAGAACATTATAAATATTGGTCATGAGAAAACCAATCAAAAACTCATAGCTGAACACCTACTATGTGTTTTTCTCTGTGTTAACAGAGGAAATCTAAACATGATAATTATAATGCCATCTATTTTAAGTTTCCAGCAGGGAGGGACCTGTGAGTCATTGCAGGAAGGGGAGTAATTCAGTTCTTTCCAGAAATACTCATGATGCCACCTTTACATGGCCTAAGAAATGTATCAGATCTGGTTGAGATTCCTTATACATCGCTAATAAAAACACAGGTGCATTTTGCTGGTCATTGGAGGCAGCCCTTGCTAAGATAGACTCATTAACAGAATAATATTGTATATTTGCAGGATGGACTTTATGAAGTTTACAATAATTATTATAAAAGTCTATAACTCATCTGTCTGCATAATTACTTACCCCGTATAATCATATTCACATGGATACTGTCCATATCATTATACATGGCAGGTATGGACAGTATTATTCATAATAAGAACAGAATTGTCAAGTACAAAAATAGAAATATGGAAACAGTGAAAACAGAAACATTTCATTTATTGGCAAAGCAGTCTCAGTATTTTAGAAGAAAATACATTCTTAATTTAAAAAAAAAAGCTTCAGATTGAGTGCCTCTTGTTCAACAGAAATGTCATGAGAAAACCTTTGGGGAAAGGATTGAAAGTAATTAGAAAGACACTTGAGAAAATATACCAATTTTTGGATTGTGACTCATCAACTTGATTGATCAATGTGATGTCTTATAGAATCAATGAGTAAATTAGTATTGAATGCTCATAGGGGTAAACAGGAAAAAGAAAGCCACATTAGTTAAACAAGAAAATGATAGGACCAGCAAGTGGTGTGCTGGTTAATGCACTGGACACTCCCACATGGCCGAGCATGGTTCGAATCCCAGACCTGGAGGCTTGCTTTCTCACATTCCCTTTCACTCTGTGTGTGTCTCTCTCTGGTTAAATGAAAATAAATAAATGAATACATAAAATTAAATAAAATAATTCTGGAAAAATAAAAATGACAGGTACAAAGATTTGTGATAAGACAAATAATATAAACAGATTATTATGCTTGAACATGTATTTATCATTTAGAATTCATATGACATTCCTGTACCCTAAAAGTAGTTCCATAAATTACATTGATTTTAGTAATTACAGTGTGACAGGCTAAGTTTTAGTGAAACAAAGTTAAAGTTCAACATGTCATCAGTGACTAAGATATTTAAAAATTTAAACAAAATATTGACAAAACAACTGAAATGTTATATAAAAATATTACCAAACATTCCAAAGAAAGGCATTTATATTTTGAATGTCTTAGACAGTTTAATCAATAGCAGAGCTTAATCAATATTCTTAAATAAAAATATGAATTAATATTTTATGTGATATTTCAGTGAGAGCTAACGTTTTGTTTATATTCTGCATTTGAAAAAGTCCCTATTTTTGTAATATTGGGAAATACACTGTTTTTTGAAAATTATAACTATATTTTTAGTACAGTTTCAATAGTTAAATTTTTTTTTTATAAGTGGATGCATACAGAATAAATAAATTGTGGACAAAACAATGAACACTTTACATTAAAATCAATATTTCCTTACATAGAGGCCTAAATAATTTATAACATATTTTTGTATAGGATAGTATTACTTATTATCACATAAATGTTTCCATGTAGTAATTTCATGAATCTGCTTATACTTCTATTTCCATTCAAAGCTCTAATAATAAAGACAATTACTTGTTTGTCACATATCCCTTGAAATTATTTTGAATTTAGATATTCTACAATTCTAGTCATCCATTCAGTCATCAAAAATAAAGGCAAAACTCTTACCTTAAAAGGTGGAACTGGAAAACACCAAAACACATGCATTGTGGACAGCAACAGAACAAAGATAAGATTGAATTTTAATGAGCTGCAGAAGAAAATCAAAGTCAAGTTAGACTTAGTCTCACCTAGGCAATACACACACACACAACTTTAAAATTTTTCTTTGTAGAAAAATTCAATCTTTTACCTAATCATTTTGAACCTTCTGAAATCTGCACAGATAGGTGGTTTTATTGCCAAATTCCTCACACTTACTGTCAGATCCTCCTTGGGTGGCCCTTTTATAACAGAAAAATTCAGGAGCAAAATATCATTCGTCCCATCATATATGACTAATTGGTCTGGTTGTGGCTTTTTGTTCTTGTTAAATAGAAAAAGGACAATAACATATAAACATTGTCATTGAGCTATCAACTATTGACTTCATTTGAAGTTTGCCATTAAGAATGTCCTTCAATGGCATTGTCTTCTAGGCTACATAATTGTGACATAGATAGCCAGAGGTCTGAAAAGAAACTAAGATTTTTTTTTTTTTTTTAGAGGTTTTCGCTATAGGGCATGTGCGCTTGCCAGAAAGAGAGAGACAGAGAGATAGAAAGTGAGAAATTACCCCCTAGAGGGAATGGCCACACCACAATCCTTTCCCCTCCACTCTCCTCTAGGGATCTTGGGCACGCACGCGCACACACACCCAGCGTGAGTTTAAGCCGCCAGGTCCAGGACTCGAACCTCAGTCCGCAGCGACATAGCCATTACACCAACTGCTAGGCTCAAGTTTTTTTTTTTTTTTTTTAAGTTTAGAATTTAAACACTTAAGAAGGATGACATTTTTCTTTTGAATTTCCCAGACATCTTACTTTAGAAACTAACACCAAAAAAACCTTATAAGAATAAAGAACATCACTCTGAATAATACATGCAGATTATTTAAATTTGCTATACTAGATTTCCTTCCTTTAGGACTTCAGCAATTGAAGCAGTTAGTTCAATGGCACACCCATTTCCACGAGTTACCCAAATAAATGAAAGACATTGTTTCTACCTCCTTTCCTTGTTCACTCTCAAAATTTAAAATATGGCGAAAAGCTGCCTACCAGGGCCTTCTTTTTTCCTCCAGGATATGGAATTTCTCTGGGAAGCCTTTGCTGTCCTTGCATTTCAATGGGCATCTGCATTAACAAATTGATTCAGGAGCTGCTAAGTGGGAACAGATGTTGCTGAGGCTTACAATGGAGGAAAACACCAAGGGAGGTGCTTTCTGCTTGGATAACTAGTGTTTCTGAGATGATGCCAACATTTTTTGAACACAAAGCAACCAAGGAAAATCCTTGCCTTCTCATGATCAGCACCTTTTGGAGGACAAAGCTGCCCTATGCCTGGGAGATTAGCAGCCTATTTGTCAGTATTGCATTCCTATCTTTTGGGAACTGCCACTCTGTATGATTCTCATGCAGTTGTCCTATAGTCACCATTTGTCTAGCACAAGGAAAACTGGGTGGTCCAGACTCTCAGAAGAAAACAGATCCCACAATTAGTCCCATATTGAGGAACTGAGGCAAGTGACTCAAATATCTCTAATCAGGTTTCTTTAGAGACATCAAATGGTTATTAGGAAGCAAAGAGCTTAAGGCACCAGGGGTCTGCACTCACATTTACTTGTGGTCTCTCCTTAAGTTCAGCTAAAATAAACACATGAAAACAAAAAGAAAGGAGTCCCAGGTGTGATAGAATACGCTCTTCAGATACTGTGCTACACAGGCTGGGATCACACAAGAGGCCAGGGTTTAGTTCCTGGTCCTTAAAGGCCAAATACAGTGACATAACACCTGTAAGCCCAGAAACTCAGGGAGGCTGAGGTAGGAGGATTATGAGCTGAGGCTAGTATGGGAGTGAGACCTTATCTAAAAAGGACCCGGCATTGTGGCTTATTCCTGTCATCTCAACTGGGAGACTCTGTAAAAAAAATAAATAAATAAAGTAAAAAATAATAATAGAGAAGAGGATGACAGCAATGATATCTTGTTAAGTGATGAACAATTTACCAAACAGTCTGCAAAAGGTGTTTACTAAAAGGCTGTCAACACATCATACAGGTATTCAAGGAACCACTTGCTTTTGCATGCAATGAAGATGACACCAAAAAAAGGAGCAGGAAGAAGTTTAAGAATCAGTTCAATGCCACATTCACTCCTCACTTCCCATTGCCTGACACTACCCTCTGGACTTGGTGGGAGACTATTGGTTTCTTCTAAGAAAAGAGTAAGATGGGGAATTTCTAGAGGGAAGAAAGTAGGCATAGTGGAGTGAAGGAGGACCCTTTTAAAAACAGAGGTTTAACAAGTCTTACACTCAATGTTGAAACTCATCAATCTCTTCCTTGGCACAACTTTCAGCATACTGCTAGGCAGTTCTTTACCTTCATGACAAGTCAATCAGAGTTCCTGCTCTAAGGAGGAAAAGCTAAAGATAAACACATCAGGATTTCCTAATAAAAGCATCTCAGCCAAACAAAGCTCACTGAAGTCTACAATTAATTCCCAGTAACACACAAAATGCTTCCATGGGAATTTTAGTGTTCCATTCTTAAATATAAAGAAAAAACCAGAGCTACAACTGAAATAAATAAAAAACATTTAAGAAATCATCACCCAATAAGGATAAAGAAGATGGGAGAGAAGTCTGCGGCAATAGTAACTTATCACAAAAATAAAGACCAACTCAAACAGAGAAAAAGTGACTTTAAAAAGAATAAGATGAAATGCGGGAGAAGAAAACTAAAAAAAGCAACAACACTAAACCCTAAAATTGTCAAAGAGAAAAGAGAAGATAATATATTTATAAAACAAGAAAAGAAATCTACATAATAGGGCACATTTAGATCTCAAAAAAAAAAACTCATGAAGATTAAAATAATAAAACAGTAGATTAAAATATAAATTTAAATAAGTTCTCCCATTACAGCAAAAATACAAAGGAGAATAATTAATATAATTAAAGGATAAGATCAGTCTGGTAGACTCAACATAGAAACAATAGAAGTTTTAGAAAAGAGAATAGAAAAAAAAATGAGGGGAAAGAGAAATTGTCAAAGAGAAAAGAGAAGATAATATATTTATAAAACAAGAAAAGAAATCTACATAATAGGGCACATTTAGATCTCAAAAAAAAAAAACTCATGAAGATTAAAATAATAAAACAGTAGATTAAAATATAAATTTAAATAAGTTCTCCCATTACAGCAAAAATACAAAGGAGAATAATTAATATAATTAAAGGATAAGATCAGTCTGGTAGACTCAACATAGAAACAATAGAAGTTTTAGAAAAGAGAATAGAAAAAAAAATGAGGGGAAAGAGAATCATAAATAAAAAATCAGTAATACTTCCTGTAAGAGAAGGTTGTGGCTTTTCAGATGGAAAGTACTCATCAAATGTCTAGAACAATGGATAAAATTGAATCTATACCAAAATATATCATCATAAAATTTCAGCAAATCAGATCCTACCAGCTTCCAGATCACCTAGAAATACTTCAGACTTTTTAAAAATAACACCTAGAAACTTAGAAGACAATAGAACAATGACTTAAAAAATTCTTATAGCGAAGGATATTTCCAGCCTAGAATTTATTCTTCACAATTCAGGAGTAACCAAAATGTATTCCTTTCCATTAAACGTAGTCTACAATAAACACTTTAAATATATAGATCTCAAGATTGTACTTCCCACCAACTCTTATTGGGAAGCTACTTCAGAATATGCTCCATTAAAATATGTGCATAAACCTATAAAGAAGAAAACATGATACACGTAATACTAATTGAGACAAAGAAAGAAAATTCTCCAGATGACAGATGACAGTAAAGAAAAAAAAAATCCCCAATGAGATCTGCATACCTGACTTGGAGGGTAACAAGTCCAGATTAGTATGAGTTAGAAGACTCTTGAGAGAAACTTCTGCAGGAGGGTAAAATCCATGACAGCCAGTCACCTGAATGTCTTGAAACATGAATTAGGAAATTAGAGAATTTAGGGCTGAATTTAGTAACAAATTCACAGGAAAAATAAATGCTAAGCAAAAGAAAAGAGGGACACATATTCACTCCAGTAAAAACAATGTTATCTAAGAAAGAAAAATAACCACGGTAAACTACTCAACTCAGCTGGAAGTAGCATTTCCATAGTTATAGTAATGTTATTACTGAGTAACAATCCAACCAAAAAAGTAATTTCGATGTAGGAAAGGGTATATTTCTGTGGCAAGGTGAACTGCCTCACTTCTATTGAGGGAATTCAAGATATAATGATTAAAAAATGTAAACTGGAGCACCGTTTTATTTAAAGATAAACACAAAGATAATCAGCTAAAAGTGTTAAAAGTGACAACTGAGAGAGGAAAGCGAATGGGGAGCAGTTACTGCTGTTTTTATGAAAATGCCACTTAGAACAATTTAATTCTTTGAATAGGGTGCACTACTAACTGTGACCAAAGTAAAGCTTTGAATAATTACATGATTATGGACTAAGTATGCCTGGCAATACTACTGATCCTCTGACTACTACACAGAGAAATCTTGCCTAATAAGGAGGCCATACCAGATATCAGAGCCTAGAGGTGGAGCCAGGGGGAGAAGAAAACGGGGAGGAAAGAGGCACAGAGACAGAGAAGGGAAGAGAGAGAGGTGAAAAGATGTGGGTAGAGAGATGGAGAAAGAGAGATGAAGAGATAGATGTACAGAGAGAAAGATAGAAAGAGGATGGCATTGTTAACTTAGAACTAATTGTTATCCTTTGCTGCACCATTTACATAAGCCACTGCCCCTCAACTACACACACACACACACACACACACACACACACACACACACCTTTTACACAAACTACTCATTTTAATTGAACAGTTTTGCCTGACATACCCTAGGTTGAACACAAAATAACAGTAGATCCCTCTCCAAAAATCAGAGTTACTATTTTTGACGTAAATCTATACCCAGTCCAAATCATCTCGCCCAAAGACATGTGGAAAGTTAAACAGATGTAAGTTCTTCCTACCTCTGCCCATGAGGGTGACCTCATGGCATTCCTTTATTTACTCATGTAGAAAGCTGAACTAATAAAGAGAACATAGAGTACAAAGACCAATAGTGAATGAGGCTGATGAGGTATTTCTAGCACATGATGGTTTGATGGATTAGATTCTTGTTCGGATATATTCACTTACTGCTGTCTCCCTTCCCCATAGATGGAGTTCCCACTGTTCAACTTTGAACTTGACCATCTAACTTCTTTTGGTCAGTGAATCTTAGCAGACAGGATACAGGGAAAGGCACTTGCTCGCTTGCACATCCGCCATGCCCGGGAGAACAGGCTCACATTGCCCTCTTGATGCTTGGAGGAAGATGAGACACTTACAGAGCAGAACTGCCCTAGACAGCATTGCTTCAATCAGCCTCCCAGACTGAAGTCTTTGGAGCAAAGATAGATGACTTTTGTTTAAAGTCACTGAGTTTTGGGGCAGAGTGGTACTCTGAAAACTGGTATAGTAAGTGTTCCAAAAACAATTGCTGAAAGAAAGCAATTGCCAGAGGTTTGAACGTGATTCTTCTTCAAATTCAGTCTCATAATAATTATTTGCATATTAGTCTTCCATCCCACACTCAAAAGGCCACCTGGCACTATGATTGAGGGTAGGCACCTCCTCTCCAGCATTGACAACTGACCTAAAAGTGTTCACCTCTCACACACGGTAATAACAATTAGGGAGTAGTAAACTTTTTTTTTTTCCATAGGGAACGTGCACTCACCAGAGAGAGGCAGAGGGAGATAGAGAGGGAAATGAGAAATTAGCCCCCACATCCCCAGATGAATGGTCATGCCACAATTCCTTCTCCTACATTCTCCTCTTGAGATTTTAGGCATGCATGCACAAGTACCCTGTGGGTTTTCCAGGGTCTGGGACTCAAACTGTTGGAGTGGGATCCAGTTCTTTAACCACCATGCCACCTTCTGGCCCTGAGAGTAGCAAATATTTTTAAATTATTTATTTATTTTTATTTACTATTATTTTTATTTTAAATTTGCTATAGGGCACATGTGCTCATAAGAAAGAGATAGCAAAAGCAAGCCACTATGTCTGGTGCTGGAACCATCATCAGCCATGTGGGAGTCCAGCATCCCAACTACCACTTCATCTGCTGGCCATAAGAGTAGTAAACATTTTAGGTTAACCTTTCAAGGCTTGGATATACCCATAGGAAGATCTTCTGCCTTTGAAAGTAACTTCTGCTACATAAGGCAATGACAACAAATAATGAGGCATTTAGTTTAAGGGGTATGCAGTCTACCATTAGTTTACTGCATACATGTTTTTTGATCACCTAACCACATACCCAGCCCTGTGCTGGATGCAGGGGATCAGGAATGAAAAAAAACACCCCTGTCTTCCCAATCTCTTGTCCTTATAAAGATCTTAGCTAAGGTTCCAAAGCAGGATTTGCTTTAATTTCAGCTTATTTGAAGCAGGAATCAGCAGCTGGGCATACCCCTATCCGAGAGCAGGGCTAAGGTTCAAGTTGTGTAATGGCCCTGGCCTCTGAGGCAAGGCCAAAGCCCCAACACTCAGCTTCCTTCCCAAACTGTTGATTGAGGCCCAAATTCCACCATGTTTGTTTATTAGGGTGTTTGCTTGTTTAATTTGCCAGAGGGCATGTGTGTTCACTGGAGAGAGACAGAGAAAGAAGGAAAATAAGAAAGCACCCCCTATGGGGAATAGTCATGGCGTAACCCCTTGCCCTCTGTTTCTCATTCTTTTTAGGATTTTAGGCATGTGTGTACATGCATGCACCCAGCACTTTTTTTGTTTTGTTTTGTTTTTTTGAGAGGGTTTTTCACTATAGGGTGCGTGCGCTTGCCAGACAGACAGAGACAGAGAGACAGAAAGCGAGAAATAACCCCCCAGGGAGATGGCCACACCACAATCCTTTCTCCTCCATTCTCCTCTTGGGATCTTGGGCACGCACGCACACGTGCCCGGCGTGAATTTTAAGCCACCAGGTCTGGGATGCGAACTGCGGTCGACTA
>NW_006159672.1:752045-777013 GCF_000334495.1 Tupaia belangeri chinensis | reverse complement strand
GGGAGATGGCCACACCACAATCCTTTCTCCTCCATTCTCCTCTTGGGATCTTGGGCACGCACGCACACGTGCCCGGCGTGAATTTTAAGCCACCAGGTCTGGGATGCGAACTGCGGTCGACTATGTGATGTCCAGCGACATAGCCATTATGCTAACTGCTGGTCCCAAGCCAGCACGTTTTTCAAGCCACAGGGTCGGGGACTCAAATCTGTAGTCATCCATGTGGGATCTTAACCACTGGCATGGGCTAGCCTGAATGAGAAGCAGAGTCTTTCACTACTTAATTAGGGTCTTAGAACAGAATGTCCTAACCCAGTAGCATAATCAGCCTAACCTATAAATATCTAATGCAAGATTTTTCTTTCAAATAGTTTTGGATTGTGGGAAGGAGGGAAAGGGAACACTAACTATTGACTGGAAATGTAAGTGGCTGTTGATCATACACCACAGAGAGCAAAAATGGAAGTAGAGTCGGGAGCCTCGAAAGAATTCTTCCCAGTACAAGCTCACAAGAGTCTTGCACAGCATTAGACCATCTCTTTTTTTTTTTTTTTTTGACTATTTTGGTCATGTAAAGTCTATGAAAATATTTATGGTGCAATGAGAACATGCAAATATCAACACCTGCAGTGAAGGTGAGCACCCAGCACAGTCTTTAAATTTATCAGACTTCTCATTGAAAGTTTGCCTTCTTATTTGTCATAAAGAAACTGCCTGAGCGTCACCCAAGCCATTTTCACGTATTTCCTCCTGACACCAGTGTGATAGCAAGAGAGAAGGAGCAAACTCTTGTTGACTTTTGCTTCTCACTGGTAAACTATAAAGCATTCAGGATGCTTTCTGTATCACCTCTTAGAAGTTCAAGTACATCAAGTGAGACATATCTTGGACTGAAAAGATCAAAGGAAGGCTTTTCTTATTTTCAGAGCTTACTGTTATAACATCAATTGGACCTTCCTTCAAGGGCCAGTTTTATTGCTTCTGGGTTTAGCAACTTGGCCAAAACTAGAACTTAGAAAGATGTTAAGGTGATTTGAAGGAAACAAATGCCACACTGGAAAAGGTTAGCAGTTCAGTGAAATCCAAAGGCTTGGTGCCTTAAAAAAAAAAAAAGAAAAGAAAAATCTACAATTAATTTTAGTATCCCTAATTTTAGTACACATTAAGTTCCACATCTTTCTGCATGTACGGGAAAATCAATTTAATTTTATTGCTTCTTAATTCATACAACCATTATATCCTCTAGAAGTATAATTAAAATTCAGAATGCATCTAAAAGCATTTTCTGGTTTTATACTAGAGTAGGAGAAATAAAGACTTGCGGGGAACTTATTCATTTATTGAAATAAATCATTGATCCTAGTCATGACTGCTCCTAAAATGTTTTATTATAGTTCTCATGTATGCATTCGGAATGGGTCTTGTGTTTAAAATCAATGGACTATGGAAATAAAAGCCCAAGGAAATCCAGAAGGCAATGGTACCTATTGTGGCAAACTGAAAAAAAGTGCCAGCAAGTTTTGTTAATTCTAGAGTGGTTTCTCAACATCGGCATGACAGGCTTGTTGGGCTGATGATTCTTGGCTGTTGAGAGCTTCTCTGTGCATTCTACGATATTTAGCTGCAACCCTGCCCTCTACCAGTAACTCCATTATCCAAGTGGACAACTAAAATTGTTCCTAGACAGTGTCAAATGTCCCCTGGAAGATGGGGGCGCACAACAGTGCCCCAGTTGAGAACTGCTATTACGGAGTTAAGCTCTGTGCTCTGTGTCCTGATGGAGGGGAGAGTTGGAGTGAGTGCTCACTTTACAATCATGGTATCATAGTTCATTGTCAGCACATTTTTCTTTCTTGGTGGTGCATAAAATAATAGTGCACCTTATAACTGACAGAATCTTAGAGTCAATGAAATATGGTACTTATTTTTTAATAAGTACCACGGAAATATCACAGAACGTAGTAGCATTTGGGACAAATGACTTATATGCTATATGTTGGTTTAAATAATTAGTAATAAAATATGCTATTAGGTTTTCTTTTCACTGACATATGTTCTTAGTTACAAACTTCTGCATATGGTCTTATTTTCCTTACATTCTGGTTTCAATCTAATAGTACTCTGAATTTGTTTTCAAGAAAACAGATGTTATATTAGACACGGGTTCATCGCATAATGGATGGCATTCTGTTTAGTAAATTTCATTAGTCATTGATGTAGTATCTACTGTGTACTATTTAGGTGCTTGGCAGATCTTTCCGAATAAGTGACCTCTCTAAAAAATCATTATGAGAAGAGAAAATCCTATTATTAAGTGCCTTGCTCTGTCACAGACTGGGCAGAACTTTCAGAAATGTTCTTTGCAGCAGCCAATATTTCATTTATGCATCTGTCAAAGAATCAATAAAATTCCACTGTATATCTCCCTGGTAAACACCACAAGGGAGTAAATGCTGGAGGTCAAAGTGGAGGTCAGGTAGCACCTAACAGAACTTAACCTTGACAGTGAGGGATCAAAGGAAGCAGTGCCATGGCTGCGACAAGGGAGGAACCCATGGTTCTCTGAGAACCTACAAGTGCCTTAGTCCCTATTCTGCGAGGGCCCGTTTGAGTGGATACAGCAGTCCCCATTGTGCAGAGCACGAGCACCAAGTCAGGTATTTGGACTTGATTCTGAGGAGCACTGGAGCCCCCAAAGGGCCAGAAGGAGGGTTAGATGTCTAATCAGATCTATATTTAAGGAGAATGGGCTGGCTGCCAGGAGCAGACAAAAAGGAAGGGTCAGTGAGTGGAGCCAACAGAATGCTCTTTGAAATGTGACAGGGATTCAGCAAGAAGACAGGGCATGGACCAGAGTGGTCGTAGTGGAGGTGGAGACAGAAATTAACTGACAGTTACTAATTGGATGTGTGGGGATGATGAGGTGACCTTTTTCACCAGCTCTGCACAGTCACTCAAAAATGTGTCACCTTCAAAATATCAACTCCATGTCTGACCACAGCCTCCTACCTTCCAGTTCCTCCGCTACAGTGCTGTTTCTAGAGACTCCAACAGTACAAGTCTTCCAGCTTCTGCTCTTACAAGCCCCTGCCCTCCTGGTATCCTCTACTTTCTCCCTTACCCAGCTCAGACTCCACAGTGTCTCATCATACCTATGTCCTGAAAGCACTCTTCTCTCTCTCCTATTACAACTACCAAAACTCTAACTCCAAATAAAGCCAATTTACCCCATTTCTGAGTCTAATTCAGGTTACTACCATAGGAATACTCCCACAACAATGTTTTCTGGCCTCAAGCAAAAATGCATGGCCACAAGTCTCCAGTGAGCCCCAAACTTGACCAATGAACACGAGACACTTGGTAATTACATTCACTCTCAGTATACAAAAGGTTGATTATACCATCTTTCCTTTCAATCATTATTCTCCTTATCCACCCCCACACACCAATGACTTTTCCTCTTACCTTATTTAGAAAGTAGAAATCACAAGTCAATAATTCTTTTATTTCTGTGTCATTAAAACCATCAACCCACTCACACCTCCCATGTATGGTTCCTGCCTTGTTGCTATAGAAAAATATCCCAGGGGCCAGTAGGTGGCATAGTGGTTAAGGTACTGGATTCCCACAGGGCCAACCATGATTCAAATCTCGAACCTGGCAACTTGAAATTCACTCAGGGCATGAGAATGTGTGTGCCCAAAAGCCCAAGAGGAGAATGGAGAAGAAGGGATTGCAGCATGGTCATTCCACCTACGGAGTGATTTCTCACTTTTTGTTTTTCTCTATCTGTCTCTCTCTCTGTGCTCCAGCAAGGGCTTGTGACCTACAATAAAAATCTCTCTTAAAAAAAAAAAAAAAAAAGAAAGAAAAAGAAAAATATTCTCCCTACTTATATCAGGGAGTCAGGCCCCACAAATCCTCAAAAACTTTATTCCTTCAGTTAGCTCCCTTTTCTCCCCTGTATATCCTCTCTCTCTCAACTGATAGATTACTTCTATCAGCTTACACATGTTATACTTTGTTTCTTTAAAAAGAAATCATAAAATATAGTCCACATCGGCTCTTTAGTGCATCCCAAACACTTCCATCCCAGCACTTCCATCCAGACTTTTTCTATTCAGGTCACCAAAGAGCTTACTAAACCCGAAGTCATTTCTCTGTTCCCATGTTACTTGTTTCTTCATCATTAGCGTACACAGATGGCTATGTAGAGTGGAAACACTCCTTCTAGAAAACACCTCTTCTCTTGCCATCTATGATATCACATTCTTTTGATTTTCCTCCTCAGTCACTGACTATTCCTTTGCCATGTCTTACTGCCTATTACTCCTTTTGTCTACCTCTGAATGTTCAAGGGCCCAGGCTTCATCCTGGACTTCCTTCTTGTCTCTCTTCATGCAATCTTCCTGAATATGTGTAATTACTATGTCAATATAAAAACAAAGAACCTTGGAACCAACAGATGACGTAATGGTTATGTCACTGGACTCCCACATAGTTAACCACAGTTCCAGTCCTGGACTCATTGCCTTAGAACTCATGCTGGGTGCATGTGTGTACTTGCCCAAGATCCCAAGAGGAGAATGAAGAGAAGGGATTGCAACGTGGTCATCCCCCTGGGGAGTGCCTTCTTACTTTCTGTCTCTCTGTCTTTCTCTGTCTCTCCAGAGAGCACATGTGCCCTATAGCAAAAATCTCTCTAAAAAATTTTAAATACATTTTTTTAAAAAAGAACCTCATGGAGTCATGAGATTTTAAAAAGTCATCTACACTCATGATGCTCAGATTTGTATCATCTTCTCTACTTACCCAGCTGTGTACTTGACAGAGTCTCCGTGTGATTGTCTTAACAGTCTTTTCTAGTCTTCTGCATTTCTGTAAATAAAAACATGATTTCTAAATTGCTCAAGCCATAAATCTTGGTGTTGCCTTTTATTATTTTCTTTGCTTTAGTCTTCATGTCATTAAGAACTGCCAACTTTTCCTCCAGGACATAGTATGAATCTACTTCTTTCATCCTGCTCCATCATTGCTCCCTGGAACACCTACAGGAGCCTCCACCTGGTCTCACATTGTCTACTTTTCATTCCCTCAGGTCTTCAACACACAACAGCCAGAAAGATATTTAACAGTCTCTTACAATGTAAATTAGGCTTTTCCTCTCCCATGTTTTCCCAATGAACTAAGAATAAAGTTCAGGATCTTATTCTTAGCCTATAAAGCCTTGATTATCCAAAAGGGCATTAGAGAGTAGGTGTATGCTTTTTCATGTCACAATTACTTGAAAGTACTTTTTGCATTTGGTACCCAAAGCCCAGAGGTAGTCCCATACTATGAGAAATTATCCTGGTGAAAATACCAACCAAGCTCCACAAGAAAGAAATAATGTACATGGTTAGGGCTCCACCCATCCTCCAGCCCCGTCTGCTGACTTCTCTCTTCCTTGAAACTGGGATGTAGCCCTCTATCCTGGGATATAATTCCCTCTGACTTTGCATGCTTTATCTCCTTTGCTTTAGATATTCGTCTAAATGTTGGGATCAGCAGTTAGCATAATGGCTATGTTGCTGGACTCCCATGTAGTCAAGCACAGTTCAAGTCCTGAACCCAGTGGCTTAAACTCACACCGGGTGTGTGTGCATGTGTGCCCAAGATCCTGAGAGGAGAATGGAGGAGAAGGGTTTGCAGCATGGCCATCCCCCCTGGGAGGTGGGGAGTGATTTCTCACTTTCTGTCTCTCTGTCTCTCTGTTTTTCTGGTGAGTTCACATGCCCTATAGCAAAACATTCTTAAAAAAAAAATATATATTAGTCTAAATGTCACTCCTTAGAGTGGCCTTCCCTAAGCATTCACTAAACCATAAGGAACACTCCATGTTACCATCACCTTCTGATACTTTTTTTTAGTATCCCAATCTAGCCAGAAATAGTAGTTTGCTCTTATGCACTGTATTATCTCCACACAAGAATAGTAAGGACTCAGTAGTTACTTGTTGAGTAAATGAATGAAGAAATTAAGAACTGCCAACTTTTCCTCCAGGACATAGTATGAATCTACTTCTTTCATCCTGCTCCATCATTGCTCCCTGGAACACCTACAGGAGCCTCCACCTGGTCTCACATTGTCTACTTTTCATTCCCTCAGGTCTTCAACACACAACAGCCAGAAAGATATTTAACAGTCTCTTACAATGTAAATTAGGCTTTTCCTCTCCCATGTTTTCCCAATGAACTAAGAATAAAGTTCAGGATCTTATTCTTAGCCTATAAAGCCTTGATTATCCAAAAGGGCATTAGAGAGTAGGTGTATGCTTTTTCATGTCACAATTACTTGAAAGTACTTTTTGCATTTGGTACCCAAAGCCCAGAGGTAGTCCCATACTATGAGAAATTATCCTGGTGAAAATACCAACCAAGCTCCACAAGAAAGAAATAATGTACATGGTTAGGGCTCCACCCATCCTCCAGCCCCGTCTGCTGACTTCTCTCTTCCTTGAAACTGGGATGTAGCCCTCTATCCTGGGATATAATTCCCTCTGACTTTGCATGCTTTATCTCCTTTGCTTTAGATATTCGTCTAAATGTTGGGATCAGCAGTCAGCATAATGGCTATGTTGCTGGACTCCCATGTAGTCAAGCACAGTTCAAGTCCTGAACCCAGTGGCTTAAACTCACACCGGGTGTGTGTGCATGTGTGCCCAAGATCCTGAGAGGAGAATGGAGGAGAAGGGTTTGCAGCATGGCCATCCCCCCTGGGAGGTGGGGAGTAATTTCTCACTTTCTGTCTCTCTGTCTCTCTGTTTTTCTGGTGAGTTCACATGCCCTATAGCAAAACATTCTTAAAAAAAAAATATATATTAGTCTAAATGTCACTCCTTAGAGTGGCCTTCCCTAAGCATTCACTAAACCATAAGGAACACTCCATGTTACCATCACCTTCTGATACTTTTTTTTAGTATCCCAATCTAGCCAGAAATAGTAGTTTGCTCTTATGCACTGTATTATCTCCACACAAGAATAGTAAGGACTCAGTAGTTACTTGTTGAGTAAATGAATGAAGAAATTAAGTAAAGGAAACAGTGTATTCTAAGTGGTAAAAGAATTATGGCAAATATTTTGTTTCATAAGGAAAATAACCTGTTCAGTTTTATCACTCTTTCAGCCATGTTGAGTAGGGAGGAGCCACTCTCAAGATGAATGGGGCAACAAATCAGTGGCAAAAACCTGGAGGAGAATGGTGTGAACCAATGTGAGACAGAGCCCATCAGCACATTGCATATTCTCTCCAGTAAAAATGAAATGCTGAGAACAACACTGAAAGCAATAAGTATGACTGGCTCCTGTCTCCAGAAACTGGCAACAGGAGCCCAAAAGTCTTAAGAGCTAATCTAGGGTACCCCTGAGGTTATGACCAGATATTCAGGGCAGAGTTTCATGGCCAAGTGGAACCAGGAAAGGTTGATTGGGAAGGAATAGGTGATAAGAGGAAAAAGAACAAGACCCAGGGTCAGAGGAGGAAATTTGAAGCTCCCTCTCCAATGGGTGTGGCAACACTGGAGAAACCAAAAAAGACAGGAAGTTCCTGCCACTAAGAAGAGAAAGCCTAGATATAGCCATCTCTAGACATCTGGGCAAATGGGACAAAGTCGAGGCAGGTACAATGTTCTACTAGAAGGTACAGAACATTCCTCTTTCTTCTGTGCCTTTCAGAAGTGAATAGACTAAGGGAATAGACTGGAGGGAAAGCAATGTATACCCATCATTGTGCTAGCCATTTTACATGCACTACCTCATTGCATCCCTACCAATGTAGTGAGGCGGGAGCTATTCTAACCCTTGTTCAAGGATGTGGACATGGAGGCACATCTGGACTTTAGGTTAGACATCTCAAGGTCACTTTCATGATGCCCCAACCAGGCATTTCCTACAGAACAATGCCTAAAGAAGGACCAGAGCCTACAGAGAAAACCACTAGCCCCAGAGTCCCAGCCCTGCCTCTACTTACTGCTCTCCTCTCTCCCTTCCAGAGGCAATTTCCCAAATTATTTCCTTAAGTATGGTAATGCAGAAAGCAATAGGAAAGAACACTGACCTTCATGGCCACTGAGGTCCAATCAATCCTCATCAGCTCCCATTCCAGATAGAACTATGCCTGGGCTCCTCAACTGAAAAACTCAGAGAAAAATCTCCCTCAGACCCCTCAGGGCTGCTGAGCAAAGAATCAGAGCTGCTGGGTTTGTGGTGTGCAGGCTCTTCCCTGGAGGCAGCCCTCCAGGACTCAGTAATACCTTTAAATCCTATCTCCTTGGATGCACCTGCTAAATATGTCCTTGCTTTTAACCTCTCTCCTCATCTCTTTTTCCCTAAGGTTTTAGACACCTCATCCATAGATTCTACTATCTGGTTTTTATGAGCACCATAGTTATTTTCCAACTAGTATCCATTTAAACTTTACAGTCATTTATTAGGGTTGTATTCATGGAAAAATAAATACAAGGCACTTGAAACTTTATCTACTGGAAGCTTTTTCTTTGGCCTACAAAATGATCCTGATCTCCTAGCTTTTTTTTCATGTCATTATCTCTGAAAGACAGAACTTTCTGAATTTCAGACTTCTAAATGAGGTGAAGATAAATGTCTAACTCGAACTCTTATTTGTGGATTTTTTTAAAACTATGCTTGAATTATTTTATTCAGAGCTCTGAAGCTATCAATAAATATTAAGTATATTTAATTTCCTTGTAAAACTGAACAGTAAATCCTGATTGTAAGTATGAAATCTACACTTCATTTAGTTTGGATTTGGGGTGGAATTTTTTTTTATTAATTTAAGAATTTTTTGCCAGAGGGCTTGCATGCATGCTTGTCAGAGGGAAAAAGAGAGGAAAAGCAAGAAAGCACCCCCAGGCGAGATAGTCACACCACAATCCCTGCTCCATTTCTCCTTTCAGGATTTTGGGCACACATGCTTACACACCTGGCTTGTTTCTCAAGCCACTAAATCTGAAACTCAAACCATGCAGTCAGCCATGTGGGATTCAGCTACCACAGGCTGCCCTGGGATGGACTATGGTCCCAGTGCCATGCTCTTGTATCATTATCTTACACATTTAGCCTGATTATTTAAATACAGTTGCTTGAAAATTTCAAGGGAATCCAATGAATATTGTAACCATACAATTAGTAACAGATATTGCAATTTACTTCTGAACAAATGAAGGGCTTCTGAGACCAATGAAAATATCTCATCTGCTCTGAATATATGTGTCATTTCAATATATATATGTATATATATATTTTTCTCTTCTTCTCTGTATCTTCTATATAATTATATATCTATCTACTTTTTTATGTGTGTGTATATATATATGTATATATTTTGTATATATTATATATATATATATAAAATTTCTCCTTATCTTGTCAAATCTTTAACTGAGAAAAATTTGAAATATAGGTCAGATGCTAGCCAGAAGGAAAAATTAAATACCTGAGGAGTGTGGACTTAGACAGGTGAAGGGAAGAGGATGGGTGGGTTTGGATGTGTAGTTGCATCATCAGGAAATCTACCTGAGCTGGGCAGCACAGCCAGAGCACATGATTTCAAATTTCTCCTTATCTTGTCAAATCTTTAACTGAGAAAAATTTGAAATATAGGTCAGATGCTAGCCAGAAGGAAAAATTAAATACCTGAGGAGTGTGGACTTAGACAGGTGAAGGGAAGAGGATGGGTGGGTTTGGATGTGTAGTTGCATCATCAGGAAATCTACCTGAGCTGGGCAGCACAGCCAGAGCACATGATTTCTCTACCTAGGACAGGACACATGGCGTGATTCCAGGGAAGGAAGAGACTTACGATGGCTGGAATTGGGGGCTACTTGTCTTAATATTCTCTGCCCTTCCAATTGTTAGTTGAGTATTTGTTCCTACAATCTACAGATATGCAATCTCTCTCCTCCCTAAAAGGTTGGTAGGAATCAGTAATAGCAGTCACCTGCTTTTGCTTTATGACACAGAAAGAGCAAAAAATACATAGAGGGCTCTAATCTGACAAAGATGAAAAATAATGTGTGTGCTTAATATTGCATTTAGATAACACACCTTTTTTTAAAAGTACTTTCAGGCATTTGGTCCTTAAAACAATTTTGTAGGGACCAGCTCATAGCATCCCTGGACCCCTACATGGCCAACCATGAGTTGAGTCCTGGACCCAGTGGCTTGAAACTCACACTGGGTGCATGTACATACATGCTCAAGATCCTGGAAGGAGAATGGAGGAGAAGGGATTGTGGTATTGCCATCCAAGTGGAGGGCAGGGGAGATTTCTCACTTTCTCTCTCACTGCCTCTGTCTCTGTCTCTCTCTAGCATGTGCACAAACCCTGAGGCAAAAACCTCTACAAAATAAAAAATAAATAGTTAAATAAATAAACAAAAAACTTAATCAGTTTGGCAATACTTATTTTTGTATTTTGAATGGGTTAGTTCTTCAAGATTATACCAGTATCCTTTAGAGTGGTTGGCATGTCTGAAAATGTTTTAGCCCTCTAATTAAAGGCAATTCAGTTGCCAGTAAAGGTCTCCTTTTATTTCAACAGCTGCCTTTAGGTCAACTGTGTATTTTGGGGTAAGAACTCTGCCTTTGGAGGTTTCACTTGCTACTTTCTTCTCCTATCCCAGAGGCATCAGAACAAGGTAGGAATCACCTTGTGGCAGCTGTGGGCTGCTCCATCCTAGAGCAAGGGTGTCCTGTAGAGGTTAGAGACTGGTCTAGTCTCCCTTCTCCACTCTGTCCTGACAGCTCCATCTGCCCTGACTTGCTCACCTTGTAGCCTCAAAAAAACGACCCATCTTCTTCTTGCTCTGTCTACCCCAGGCTGTGACAATGGCTCTCTACTCTCAGTTGCCTTCCACTGAAAGAACAGGAATTCCTCAGCTCCCCTCTCCCCAGCTGATGGTTGATGGAGGCCTGGGGCAATTATTTTGGATACTCTTTGAAGATTAAAAAACACAATGCTGTTGTTTCTGTTCAGTGGTCACCCATTCTGGTCTGGGAGTAAATGATGAAATCTTTCGAGAGACAAAGATATGAGGTTGGATCCTTCTGATTTTGTGTCCTTTATACTTATTCAAGAATTTTCTACTGACTCCATCTTCCATTAAGTTTTCATTGTGTAAAGAATGAAGGGAGAGGAAGGAGGATGCTGACATTTTCTTTCTGGTCTCCTTCCTTCCCTCAGAGACTTGGAAAGATTTTCTTTGACCTTCACTTTGTGAATTACAAGGAATTCCTAGGTGATTGCTCTTGCCTCCTCCTCCTCCTCCTCCTTTTTCTCCTCCTCCTCCTCTTTCTTCAATTGTCAGAGGGCATGTGCACTCACCAGAGAGAAAGAGACAGAAAGAGAGAGAGAAAGGCCTCTCCCTATTGGCCCATGGCACAGCTCAATGCCTTTGCCTTCGTTTCTCTATACTTTTGGGATTTGGGCATGCACATGTACTGATTGTGTTTTTCAAGTTTCTGAGCTGGGATTCAAACCATGGCCAGTCATATGTGACTGGTTCTTTTAACCACTAGGCAATGGGACTGGCCAGTTCTTGTGTTCTTAAGATGGCATTCATGCTCCGCTTCCCCAGTCAAAGAGTACAAGAGGAACATGACCGACAGGTGATAGAGGTTTCCTTAGCTATCATTCTCAGGACCAGCAGGTGTCATAGCAGTTAAGACACTGGACTCCCACATAGCCAACTGAGGTTCAAATCCCAGACTCAGAGGCTTGAAACACACTGAGTACATGTGTGTACAAAATCCCAAGAGGAGAATGTAGGAGAGAGGCTTGTGGCCTGGCTAACCCTCCTCCCTCCGGAGATGATTTCTCACTTTCTCTCTCTGTATCACACACATCAAAATGCATACTAGTTGTACTAGATAGGAAGACTAGTGAATATCTTCTAATTGGTGATCTTTCAGCTTTTTTGTGCATGAGAAAAAACAATGATCACTGCAGGGCCAGCTGGTATTATGGTAGTGGTTAATATAGCTAGATCCCACATGGCTGACTGTGCGGTTCAAGTCCCACATCTGGTGGCTTGAAACATACACGGCAGATGTACATGCCCCAAATTCTGACAGATGAAAGAAATGAAGGAGAGGGGTTTGAAGTGTGGCTATCCATTTTGGGGAGTGGTTTCTTACTTTCTCTTCTCTCTTCGAGTTGAGTACTCCCACCAAAACGCCTTGTCAGTTGCCTTCTTTCTTCAATAGTGAGAACTCTGCCAGCTTTCCTTAGAATACTGCTAGTTTAAGAAATAGGCAGTCCAACAGCCCTGGGGACCAGGAGGTCCAGCAATAGCATAACTGGACCCTCTTAGGATAGGTTCTGGGTTCACATCCCAGGACCTCCCTGAGCACCTGGCATACACACACATGTACCTGTGATCCTTACTTACTGAAACTGGGGTAGATTATGGCATGAAGACCCAGTTGGACTCTGTTGGGGGTCCACTCTCTCTCTCTGTCTCTCCTTCTCTCATGGAAGGAATGAACAGATCTATTTAAATAATAAATAAACACAATTTAAAAACAGCCCTGGTGGACTTTGCAAATAAAATAAGCAAAATTCAAACCTAAGGGAAAAGACACATTAGGATTCCACTCATTTGCTGTGCCTGCTACCCACTCTACCAAGAGCAATGGAGCAGGGATGAGTCTGCCTACTCTACACTTTCTGCACTGTGGACATCCCTTATAGGATTTGCCTTATGTTTCAGGAAGTTTTTACTGACTTCGTACTGCTTCATTCTTCCCTGGGAGTATATGATTCCCAGGAGATTTATCAGCCCTAAAATCCCTTTAGTAGTTACATTTCTTTTTTCTTTTTGTAAATAAAGATTACCTGGGCATGGTAGAAATGAGTATACTAAATTTGGGGGACTTCTAACTATGAAATTGAAGCGATTCCATGGGGAAAGGCGGCAAAAAGGCAAGCTGGACTTGTGTCAGCTTCGGCAAAGTAGACTCACCATATTTTCCCTTCCTCCCTCCCCAGGCTACCCTCAGCCTACCAATCAGACTGTCCCCACCAGGGACACGAACTGGGAGTACTTTGCAGCAGCTGACTTTACCTTCATATTTGAATAGCACCAATAACCTGGTTTTAAAAGATTTGTGAGGACTTTTGAATTTTACTCTTTTTAGAATTATCTTATTTATTTTTCATGAAAGCCTGTTAAAGACTTGCCAAATTCAGTGTAAAGAATCAACACAGCCACACAGGAGATCATTCATTTCCTTTCCATTCATATATGATACACTGGGAGGAAAGAGAGGGCTTACAGGCAGAAAACAGGACATTCTTAGACTGTTTTGAATGTGACATAGGAGGCTTAGAATGTGCCACTTCTACTTGGCAGCACTTAGAGAACCCAAGGAGTTGTTTGTGTCTGCCAACACGGATGATGATTTCACAGGCTGCTCAGAGACATTCTACAGGAAGTTGCTATTGAGAAAGATGTCAGCATTATGGAAAAGACACCTGTCAAAGTTGAAACCTCATCTCACTTTCGAATAAAGAGCTCCTTTGGCCTCTCAGCTAAGCAAATAATAAACATGTAATTTCCCTGCATAGCCATAAGAACAAATGCTATGGAAAAGCAAAGTTGCCAGAATATGAAAAACGTAGTTCTTAACCTTGAAGTTGAATGGAAATAGCCATCTTTTTATGATCACATCCTATGTGTTGGGTCCCTGCTGGGGATATAGCCACAAGATATCACGGATCTTGGGTGTCAAGAAGTAGACATGAACTAATGCACATCAGGCCAGGGAAAAACTGTGGGAGGCTCGCCTAAGTAAAGGAGGGGTTGAACAACTGCCTGGGACAGGCAGATTCAGGCAGGTTGAGGGATCTTGGTAGAAGGAACTCATGGGTGCAGGAAGATGACATATCACTTAGCACCTTTGCCTCCAAGGAAAATTCCCATGAGAGAAGTTAGATGAGCCCAGCCAGCTTATGAGACCACATTCTAGTGGGTTCAGAGTAAGTATAAACCAGAACCACTTGAAAAGGTTATCTTTTCAAGGGCGCTTATCTGGAATTTGGGCAGAGTGTTGCTACCACAGAAAAGTTAGAAATGCCAGGTGAGCAAAGGCACAGAGACAGTTCAGGGATAACAAGAACCTGCCTGGGAAATAGCAGAGTGCTGGGCTATCAAAACAGACTCTGGATCCAGACAATCTTACCTTTGTGATCTTAGGCAAGTGGCCTAATGTCTTTTGCCTTAGTTTCTGCCTCTGTAAAATGGAGGTAATAATAGGGACCAACATTTGGTGTAATGGCTATGTCGTTGGACTCCCACGTAGTCAAGCGTGGTTGGAGTCCCTGGCCCAGTGGCTTAAACTCACACCGGGTGCGTGTATGTGTGTGCCCAAGATCCCAAGTAGAAAATGGAGAAGAACTGTGGAGTGGCCACCCCCCAGGAGGTGATTTCTCACTTTCTGTTTCTCTGTCTCTCTTTGTCTTCCGGGCAAACGCACACGCCCTATAGCAAAAACCTCTCCAAAAAAAATGGAGGTAATAATAAATATCAATAACTGCCTCATAGGCTTGTAGTGAGGTGTATTCTACACCTTAGGTGCTTGGAACAGTGCCTGGCACAACTCTTCAAGGGTTGTTGTTACTGTCAGTACTGTGCCCAATGTCCAGGACTGACTACATAATTTGCAGAACCTAGTATGAAATGACAGTGTGGGGTTTCTTGTTCAAAAATTAAGAATTTCCAGACAGCCACAGCAGAGCATAGAGCTCAGTGGTATGGCATGGTCACATGTCCATGGAGCCAGCCTTGGCTGCCTCACCCAATTGGTCCAGTGTAGAATTTAAACCCTCGATTTTCTCCTTAAAAAAGAGACATTTTGTGCTCCTCTTCTCTGTGAGGTTTATATCTGCACACTGAAGAACTACCTATAGGAGGTAGCTGGGTTCTCCAAGGAGCTCAAGAACAAGCAAATTTGGAAAAAGAGGCAGAGCATGAAGCTAATCATATTTCTCTACTCTCTGGAAGGATGTATCAGGTCAACTGAGATGCCTACCCAGAAGCCTACCTAGGGACTGTAGCCAGTAGCAAAAACAGTTAGAGCACCTCAAAATCTCTCAGGCATGGGATTCTCAGGAGAAAACTGTTGTGGGCAGTGAGGAGTATCAAGGGATAGAAAGAAGGCAGGAAAGAAAGGCCAGACAGAACTCAGCACTTCACTATCCCAAGGTGACATGCTTTATTATGATGTGACTGGCAGGAGAAAGAGCCATGATAATGTAAATGTCAGCAGGAGCCCAGGAGTTGATGCTTATTATTATCTGCAAAAAGATCTTTTATAAGGTAGCCAGCATCACGGCCACAGAATCTTAGCCCAAATGATAGCCTCATCGGACTCTGAGCTCCTGGGCTCATTTACACTTAGGAGCAGGCATTCATCTAAAAGTATTGCATACGCTCTAGAGAAAGAGCATTTCCCCTCTTACCTCCTTTACACCAAATCTGAGACTTCTGCCCTGTCTATGTTAGTGATTTGAGAAATCTCATTGAAGTCAGAAGAAAACCAAAAAATTTCTTTTTCCTCTGGCACAGACTCCCATGTCCCCAAGTCTATCATTTCTCAAGCAAGAACAATGAAATTTTCCTTCTGAGTTTCATTGGCTCATAGGATTATAACATCCCTATCTTCTTACCGTCTTCCCTGCTTCCCTCTGTCACTTCTCAGTGCTTCCCTTTCTTGAGATTGCTACAATTGCTACAATTATAAACAAGGGGTCAGTTGTCTCCATGCCAGCCCTTCTATTCCTGTTACCAGCTTCTCTGATGGGCTGCCATGGCCAGCACCTGCCACTCTTTAGGAAGCTGACTTGGGCACTCCTGGAGCAGAGAGCCAAGGACAGTGAGTTGACATTCCCCAGACACTTGTTAACCAGAGACTGTCCCTGCATATGGGTGAAAGCCCAAACTTCTTATCTCCATTTGAGACAATTCCAAAATGTCACTATGAATGGTAGGGACGCAGGACTTTGAGGGCTCAGAGACATTTTTGAGATGAACATGTAGAAATATAAAAACTTCTCTTAAAGAAATATAATAAATGTTATTTTATAACTGTGATATAAAGGCAAATATAATCCAGGCTGATTTATACCTTACCAACTTTAAGAGAAATTTAAGACATTTTCATGGGCTCTGAAAACAGAGGCCCCAGACTCTAGGCCTGCTGTTTCTCCAGGATAAGCCAACCCCAAGAAGAAGATGACTGAAAATTTTCCCAGAGCTCACACTTTTGCTGGATTTCCTCCTCTTCCTTGAGCTGCCCAACTCCTCTCCTGCCAGCCTAACTGCCCTACTGTATTTATAGAATCCATACCTCATCCACATTTCCCCACATTGTTTGTCCATGTGTGGATATATCCCAAATAATCTAAGAACTCTGAGGTCAAAAATCACAGCTTATCAGGACCAGCAGTTAGCGTAATGGCTATGTCGTTGGATTCTCATGTAGTCGACCGCGGTTCGTGTCCCAGACCCAGTGGTTTGAAATTCACACCAGGCACGTGTGCGTGCGTGCCCAAGATCCTAAGATAAGAATGGTGGAGAAGGGATTCTGGCCTGGCCATATCCCCTGGGGGGTGATTTCTTGCTTTCTGTCTCTCTGTCTCTTTCTGTCTGTCTGGCAAGCACACTCACCCTATGATAAAAACCTCTCCAAAAAAAAATAAAATAAAATAATCACATCTTATCCAACTATTGTGTCCTAAGTAACTAGCACTATTTTGAAACCATAATAAAGGACACGTAACAAATACTAAACAAATGCTTACTAAATTCATTCATTCATGAATAATCCTTCATGATCAACTGAAATCTCTGACACTTTTTAACCAAAAGCAGTTATCTGAAAATAAGTTGGAACAGTAGTTGGCGACTGGCTACGTCTCTTGACTCCCATGTAGTTGACCGTGGTTCGATTCCCAGGCCCAGTGGCTTAAACTCACACCAGGCGCATGTGCATGCGTGCCCACGATCCCGAGAGCAGAATGGAGGAGAAGGGATTGTGGTATGGCCATCTCCCCTAGGGGAGTATTTCTCGTTTTCTGTCCCTCTGTCTCTCTCTGTCTTTCTGGTGAGCATAGTCAAACTATTGCAAAAACCTCTCCAAAGAAGAAGAAGAAGAACAAAGAAAATAAAAACTAAATCTTAATTCCAAGTTTGGGAAAATAAAGAAAAAATATTCTTTTCGGTAATCTCACTACTCTCAACCAGTTAGCCTTGGATAGTATTGACTTTCAGGAAGAGGAAAAAGCATTCAGAACCAGGACTATGAATCCAGTGTGAGCTCAAACCAAGTAATTCTATTAGGGTAAAAAATGAGGTATTCTTGGAAAACCATGGAAATGATTTTCTGCAGTTTTTAATAATATGACTGAATACCAGACCAAACAATTGTTTGAGCAATCACGCGAGCACTGTAAAACATGAGTAAACTCAACAAGTAATAATTTTGAAAGAGGATGGTACTTTCAAGAATGCATCAGTTGAGGTTTACATTAGAAATCTCATTGTCATTCCACTGTAATCAAATCTCGTTAAATTGCTAAACTGGCACGTGTTGACAATCTGACAGTTCTTTAAAAGCATGATATATTTTTCAAAGTTAACTAAATCAGCACAATTTCAGTTTATCCAAACACACTGAAAATCTCCAGTAAGGACAAGGGACATCTCAAACTCTATTTCTATTGTGAAGCAGAAATTTGATCACACACGCTTCATACATAAGGCTTCATTGTCACAACCACTGATACCAGGAGGAGGAAGCTCTTCTGTTGATGTGGTATATAGGCTGTTTTTGGTACAGCAAGACTAAATCTTTATTACAACTTGGCAAATAAGTACAACGAGAATTTTCAGTCTTTCCTCTATTGTAGCTATTTGACATTCTCAAGTCTTATTTCCACCTTGGAGTGCTAATTTGTGATTTCAGATAACTGCCATATTATTTTCTTCTTTTAGCAACACTTCACAGCTCAGTTGGGACCACATTTTCAAAGGATCTTCATAAGGTTTCAGTGCAGTTTGGCTTCCTGCAGTGTTTTCAACATGGCGGTTCCACCCACAATTGGCTCCCCTCTCTAGACCAGGCTTGGCTGGTTGTGAATCCCCTGGCTCCCGCACCATCCATACTAACTTCCTCCTACAAAAGCAATGATGGCTTGACACAGGAAATATAGTTTTCTAAAATTTGACACCCCCCCCCCAAATTAAAACACACCATCTCATACATTTTATTTGACTTTCCACTGTTGATGCTAATTCTTTTCCATCTTTCATCTGGCATGGGTGAACAATGAGGAATTATTAGAGTCGGTTTGTCACCACAGTGGGACCCTTTGCCAAATAAGGAAATTAGCTAACTAGCTGCCTCGGAGAGCTTCCTTCTATTCTGCTTAAGGAAAAGGTGTTCTTTTCTACCCAGAGGAGACTTTGGCACTGGAAGTTCTATTGCTCATTTGAATTTCTCACTCCCAGAAAATTCTGGCTATGTAAATTAAAATCCTTTCCTTTCCCTGAGATTTTTTAGGCCTTTGCATTGTGTTGCAGAGTTGGAAAGAAACAGCTATAAGAAGTTATGGAAGAATGCTGGGAGGGAAATGGTGAAGGACCTGAATTACGCAAGAAAAGCAGACAGAAGAGGAGAAACTTTGCAGAAATGTCATCCTGTTATACAAACACTATTCACATAACTGAAAATACGAGGAAGGAATCTGGGCTAGTTTGAAGTTCTTTTCTGGTGGCTGAGCTGTTATTTTACCTTCCGAGATTGGGTTGTGTCAAGTCTAGTTTCAGTAGTGTTCCCTTTAGAACCCTAACCATCTTTTCCTCCTTCATGCTTAACTCCCAAGCTCTGTTCCCAAGTTCTGCTAATCTTTGTACCTGTCTTGGCCTCATTGACATTTTTGATGCTGTCCCACTTTAACAGCCCATCAGCTTTCATTTGAATGACAGCAGCCTCCTCATTGCTGCCTCTACTGCCACAGTCTATCTGCCTACTTCACACCTGCCATAGCAATCTTTCAAAATCATTGCTCTGATCTGATTGCTTCCATGTTTTAAGACTTTTCTGGCTCCTCATTGCCTTGGAGTCATATGAAAAATCTTCAATTTGGTCAGTGAGTACTTCTGCCCTTAGTCAGTCATCTTTCCAGTCTCATCTACCACATCCTCATCTCTTTCCCAGCCACACCTTTCTTCAGCTACCGCTGTGCCAGTCTTTTCCATTCCTAAAAGAACAAGATGCAGAGGTCAGATTGCTGTCAGTCATGGCCCATGGACATGAACATGGTCATGGTCATGGTGAAATGGAACTTCCAGATTATAAACAGTGTAAGGTAGAAGGAACACCATTAAAAACTGTCCAGGATAAGCTGGTTGCACGAGGACTAAGAGATCCATGGGGCTGGAATGAAGCTTGGAGATACATGGGTGGCTTTGCAAACAATGTTTCCTTCATTGGTGCATTATTAAAAGGATTCAAGTGGGGATTTGCTGCATTTGTGGTAGCTGTAGGGACTGTATATTTCCTGGAATCCCCAAATAAAGATAAAAAGCATCACTGAAGATAATACTTGGAAGTATCTGAGTGACTTCTTAACTCTTATCAAAATATTTCTTCACTTAATGGGCCTGTTTGTGTGTTAGTCTCTTTTAAGGGACAACACTGGTAAGATTCAATAAATTAAGAAAGTTCAAAATAACAGTAATAATAATAATAATAAAGAACAAGATGCTCTACACCAGAAACTAAACTTGTTTCCAAGACACATCATGTTGTCCAAATTTCTCTTTTCTCCCTCAGTCCCTTTGCTGTCTCCTCATTCCTGAATGTCCTCTAAATATGATTGATCCTCAGGGCTGAGTTCTGGCCTCTCTTTACTCCATCTGTCATTTCTCCAGAGCTGGTGATGCACATTCCCATAGCTTGACCTGTGGTCCATACTAATGGTTGTCTCAGAAGTGCCTCTACATCCCAAACTTCCCTCTTCAGTTTCAGACTCATACTACAAATTATTTGGCATATCCACAAGAGTATCTCTGGAAGAACTTAATTTAGCATATTCAAAACTGAGCTCTGGCTTTCTTCCCATTCTCTTGTCTTCCCCTCCCAGTATCAATAAACCACATAGTTGTTCATGCTAACAACCTGAGAGTGGACTCCCACTTCCCCAATGTTTCAACAAGTCCTAGTCATTTACTTTCAAAATATTGCTCACATTAGTTACAGTAGAGTCCAAGTTCTACCACCTCTTATCTGGATCACTGACATGTTCTTTACTGGAACACCTACTTCTTTATGGCTTCTCTCAACCAGTTTGCCACACATACAATTGCTAGAGTCCTCCTGTAAACTCACAAATCATATTTGGGCCTCCCCACTCACAGAATCTTGGATAAAATCCTAACTAATTACCATGTTCCTAATGTCTTGCTTGATTTAGTTTCTGCTTTCTCTCCATTTCTCCATTCCTTCCTGCTTCACTGTGCCCTCTGCCAAAAACTCTTCCCCTTCCCTCTCCATATGTCTGACTCTTTCTCACTCTTTAAAAACTTTAACACCACATCTTCACAAATGCCATCACTGGACCACTTCGTGTCACTACTGAGACACAACTACTCAGTATTGTCAGACCCATAGGCAGAGATCTCAGGTTTGCCACCCAAGGCCTCCCTGTACCTGTGGGCTGCACTTACGTGCCTGTGAACCAGGCTGGCTGAGGCTGGGGGTAGAACATGTGTGAAGACCCTGTTGTGGATACCTGCCTCTTTCTCTCTGTCATGGAAGAAATAAATAACATTAAAAATGGAGAAAAGAGTCTTCACTATTATTAATCTCTGAGCATTTAGCCACAAAACAGGGGAGAACAGCAGTCTGGGAGACAAACTGAGGTACAAAGATCCCCTTCAGACCTCCCACTGCCTTCCGATTGCCCTAGGTACATATTGGATCAGCCTCTCCCACATCCCTTCACTGCCATTAATTTCTTGAACTTGCACCATGGAGCAGGTAGCAGCAGCAGTAAGTAAGACAAACTGAAGCAGACAGATCACCTCAGGCCTCTAGGTGCCTCCTGCATACCCAGGAGTATTTTGAGATTTTATAATATACTGAATTGCATGAAAGACTCCTACTCCCTCCCACACTCGAATCTCTCCAGCTCAATCCCAGGTACACTGGTCCTGAGAGACTGAGAAAGGCACCACCACCTAAAGCTGACTATGTACATGCTTCTCTAATTGGAAGACAAGGCCCTCTACCGAAAACACATCTGAGAAGTAGAGTTCTTCGTCCCACCTGACACTACAGAATCAACATCAGTAAAGTAGGAAAAAGTGTATAATTCATCAGATGACTAGAAACAAGCACAGAAGCACAAGAAATATGGGAAAACAAGGAAACACCTCTTTCTCAATGAACAGAGCAACTCTTTTTCATCCATAGATAGTACAAAAGAATTTGCAGGAATGTCAGAGAAAGAATTCAGAATATTCATGGTGAGAGATAAGGAAGTCTTTCCAGAATTTGAAAGAGATATAGATGCCATACAAAAGAACCAATTAGAACTTCTAGAGATGAAGACAGTAATACAGAGGAAGACAGTATTAATAGCATATTTGACCACACTGAAGACAGAATCTCTGATCTGGCAGACAAATCTTTTGACTTAATATAAAACCACCAAAATAATAATAATAATAATAATAACGATGAGGACAAAATTTTGGATATAATAAACATTTTTCAACACCCACATATCCAAATAATAGGTAATCAAGGAGGCATAGAATCAGGCAAGAGTATACAAGATCTATTCCATGAATAGTTGCAGAAAAGTTTCCAAATCTAGAGAAGCATCCAGACATTCAGATCCAAGAAATACAAAGGAACCCAAATAAAATAAACATGAGAAGATTTTCTCCACAGCACATTACAGCCAGATTGGTCAAAATCACAAAGACAAGATTCTATAAATGGCAAGAAATAAACATCAAGTCACATATACAGGTTATCCTATTAGGCTAACATCAGAACTCTCAACCAAAATAATGCAAGCACGAAAAGAATGGGAAGATATATTCACGATACTAAAAGAAAAACAATTTCAAACAAGAATACTATACCTGGCAAGACTGTCCTTCAAAGGGAAAGAATAAATAAAATCATTCAAAGTCAAACAAAAATTGAAAGAATTCACTAATACTAGACCAGCTCTTCAAAAAGTACTGAAGGAGATGCTATCTCAAGAAAACTAAAGAAAGGCACACAGAAATAAGAGAACAAAAAGCAACCAAGAAAATGGCTAAAAAAAATAGCAGGGAAAAATCTGCAAATAATGATAATAATGTTGAATGGTAATGTGTTAAATACTCCAATCAAAAGATACAGACTGACTGAATAGGTAAAAAAACAGAAACCCTGCATTTGCTGCCTACACGAAATGCACCTCATGGATAAAGATATACATAGACTAAATGTGAAGGGCTAGAAAAAGATATTCTGTGCAAATGGAAATTAAAAAAAAAAAAAAGGCTGGAGTCATGATACTGATATTAGACAAAATAGGCTTAAAGACAAAACCTGTAAGAAGAGATAAAGAAGGACAAGATATAGTACTAAAAGAGCTAATTCACCAAGACAATACACTTCTCTGCCTCCTACTTGGGAGCACACAAATACGTGAAAAAGAGACTACTAGACTGAAGAGATAGACTGCAACACACTAATCACTGAGGATCTCAATACCCCACTATATCCTTTGAGCAGATTATTTAGACAAAAATAAGCAAAAATATACAGCATCTAAATTACACCATAAATAAAATGGACTTGATAGACATCTGTAGGACTTTCCACCCAATAACCACAAAATATGCATTTTTCTTACCCCACATGGAACATTTTCAAAGATTGACCACATGATAGTGCACAAAACAAGCCTTTAGAAATTCAAAGGCATAGAAACTATATCCAATATCTTCTCCAACCATGATAGAATTAAACTTGAAATTAATTTCAGAAAAAAAAATTAAAACGTGCACAAACATTTGGAAACTAAACAACCTACTCCTGAATGACTTTACAACCACTGACAAAATAAAGACTGAAATCAAAAGACTCATTGAAACCAATGATAATGAGTCCATAAATTTCCACAATCTTAGGGCCACAGTGAAAGCAGTCATAAGAAGGAAGTTATAGCAATTAGTGCACATAATAAAAGATGAGAAGGTGGCAAATAGACAACCTAACAACACACCTCAGGGAACTTGAAAAGACAATGACAAAAAATCAAAAAATACTCCAGGAGAAAAGAAAATAATAAAGATCCGAGCAGAAATAAATGAAATAGAGAATAAACAAACTATACAAGGAAAAAAAAAGAAAGAAATGAAACCAAAAGCTATTTCTTTGAGAAGATAAACAAAATTGATATGCTATTAGCTAGATTAATTGAGAATAGAGAGAGGAACCAGATAAATCAAATTTGCAATGAAACAGGCAATATTACAACAGATATAACAGAAATACAAAAGATCACTAGATGGATAGTGTGAGGAAGGAAAGAAATTAAGAAAAAAATAGAAAGCCAAAACATTTATGGGACACAGAAATGGGTTATTATCTAAGGATGATAACGTGTATAGTATCTGGACTGGTGTGAAATGTATTCATGTTGAGTAAATTCACTTTATAAGCTAAGTGATGTATAGTGATTGAATGCATAAAATAAATTAAAAATTTTAAAATATTGTTAGAGAATACTATGAGCAACTATACACCAACAAACAAGAAAACTTTAATGAGATGGACAGATTTCTGGACACATACAAGCTACCCAGACTGAATCAGGAAGACATAAAAATCCTGAATAGATGAATAACAAGCAGTAAAATAGAATCAGTAATAAATTACCTCCCAACAAAGAAAAGTCCAGATCCGATGGTTTCACTTCTCAATTCTACATAAAGGCATGGAGAGTACTGATCCGATGGTTTCACTCCTCAATTCTACATAAAGGCATGGAGAGTACTGTGAATACTAGAGACAATGTGGGAAGAGGGTGAGATATTGAGGAGGGCGAGAGGGAAGGAATCAAGGGGGGAAAAGAAGCAAAACATTTAAGATACATAAAAATGGAAAATTATCTGTTGATAATAATATGTATGGTAGTATCTTTGACTGAACCAATATACAGTGTATAAAGATGGGAAAATTCACTTGATACACGGTGATTGAATGTAAATAAATAAAATAAATAAACAAAAACAAGGAGAAAAAAAACTTTTAAATAAGAGTTAACCCCTATTCTACTCAAATTATTCTAAAGATTAAAAAGAAGGAACCCTCCCAAATTCATTATGTGAAGCCTCCATCATCTTCATTCCCCAAACAGACAAGGACATAATAAAAAAAGAAAACTACAGGCCAATATCTCTGACAAATATAGATGCAACAATTCTCAACAAGATACTAGCAAATCGTTTTCAACAACACATTAAAAAGGTTATATATTACTACCAGGTTTTATTCCAGGGATACAAGGGTAGTTCAACATATGGGAAACCCATAAATGTAATACACCATATTAATAAAAAGAAGGATAAAAACATATCAATTGATACTGAAGAAGCATTTAATAAAATATAATATCCCTTCTTGATTAAGATTTTCAGAAAAATCAGCATGGAAGGGGAATTTCTCAACACAATAAAAGCCATATATGAAAAACCCATAGCTAATATCATACTGAATGGGGAAAAACTAAAAGTTTTCACTAAAAACGGGAACAAGACAAGGCTGTCCACTTTCTCAACACCTTTTTTTTTTTTTTTTTTTTGGGGGGGTTTTACCAATCGGGCGGGGGGCCCCCCC
>NW_006159672.1:674091-751747 GCF_000334495.1 Tupaia belangeri chinensis | reverse complement strand
GGGAAAGAGAAGTGGAATTATCTCTATTTGCAGTTGACATGATTATATAGGCAGAAAATCTAAAAGAATCCACAAAAAGAAAAAACGTTTCTGGAAATGGTAAATGAATACAGCATTTCTATACATGAACAAGAAACAGACTGAGGTAGAGTTGAAGAAAGCAATCCCATATACAATCACCACAAAAAGTAGAAGATACCTAGGAATAAACTAAACTAAAGAAGTCAAAGACCTCTACAAGGAAAATGATGAAAAACAAACAAAAAAAGAATTTGAAAATGACACAAAAATTGGAAAAACATCCAATTTTCCTGGGTTGGAAAAATAAATGTAATAAAAATGTCAATCCCATCCAAACTAATCTACAAATTTAATGCGATTCCAATCAAATTACCACATATACTCTTCACAGATTTAGAAATAAAATCATGGACTTTGTCTGGAATCACAGAAGATCCCATATTGCTAAAGCAATTCTGTGCAAGAGTAGAATAGGAGGCATCTCACTTCCTGACCCCAAAATGTATTAAAAACCTGTGATAATCAAACAGCACAGTATTAGCACAAAACAGGCATACTGACCAATGGAACAGAATAGAGATACCAGAAATAAACCCTAAAACATACAGTCAACTGATTTTTGACAAAGGGCACCAGTCACTCCAGTGCAGAAAAGAAAATTTCTTTAGCAAATGGTGGTGGAAAAATTGGGTATCCACTTGCAGAAAGATTAAACTAGACTCCTGTCTCTCACCAGTAATAAAAATCAACTCAAAGTGGATCAAAAATCTAAACCTAAGACCTCAAACTATAAAACTACTAGTAGATAACAGAGGAGAAACTTTTGGAGACATTAGAGAAGGTAAAGACCTCTTAAATAAGGTTCCCAAAACACAGACAACAATCCCAAAAAGAGAGAAGTGGGACCACATCAGGTTAAAAAACTTCTACACAGAGAAAGAAACAACAATTAGAATGAATCATCAACCCTCAGAATAGGAGAACGTATTTGCAAAGTATTTCTCAGGTAAGGGGCTAAAACCCGAAAATGCAGGGAACTCAAGCAGCTTACCTGAAAAAAGAAAGAAAAATTAACCCAATTAAAACCCAATTAAAAGATGGGTAAATGAACTGAACAGACAACTCCCTAAGGAAGACGTATGTTGAACAAACAACTCTCTAAGGAAGACATACGAACAGCCCAAAAGCATATAAAAAAATGCTCAATATCCCTTATCATAAAGGAGATGCAAATCAAAATCACAGTGAGATATAACCTAAATCTAGTCACAATGGCTAAGGTTAAAAAAATTAAAAATGTTAGGTGCTGGCAAGGCTGTGGTGAAAGGGGACTCTCCTACACTGTTGATGGGAATGTAAATTAGTATAGCCACTGTGGAGAACAATATGGATGTCCCTCAAAGAACTACAAATACAACTACCATTTGATCCAGCAATTCCACTCCTGGGTTTTTACCCAAAGGATAGGAATACGCTCAATTGGAAAAGTACTTGCACATTCACGTTTATTGCAGCATTATTCACAATTGCTAAGATATGGAATGACCCAAAAGTCCATGAACAGATGAATGGATTGAAAAAGTGAGGCACACATACACTACAGAATACTGCTCGGGCTGTGATCTAGCCATTTGGGGAGAAAGGAAGATGTCCCACTGATAACTGGGCCTCCAGCATCCAAAACTCGCGTGAACAGCCCTTCTTCAAGAGGCAGACAGCTCCATGGCTCCTGTGATCTAGCCATTTGGGGAGAAAGGAAGATGTCCCACTATAGAAAGTAGACAAATATGGAAGATTTACTGCTAAGTGAAACAAGCCAGACTATAAAAGAAAGGCATCGTAAGTCCCCATTCTATGGCTAATATTGAAGTACTGGAAGGTATGAAAGCATGGAGAACAACTATGGGTACTAGAGACAGTATGGGTAATGGGGAGATGAGAGGAAGAGAATCAAGAAGAAAAAGAAAGAAACAAAACATTTAAGAATCACAAAAATAGAAAATTGTTGATGATAATGCATATGATAATATCTTTGACTGAACTGATATGCAGTATATTTATGCTGGGGAAATTCATTTTGACTGATACGCAGTATATTTATGCTGGGGAAATTCATTTTGCATGCTGTAATGATATATAGTGGTTGACTGTATAAAAATAACAAAATATATTAAAGATGGAGTTTAAAAAATGGGTAGGGTGGGACCAGCAGTTAGCGTAATGGCTATGTCGCTGAACTCCCATGGAGTCAACCGCAGTTTGAGTCCCGGACCTCACGGCTTAAAACTCATGCCGGGAGCATGTGCATATGTGCCCAAGATCCTGAGAGGAGAATGGAGGAAAAGGGATTGCAGGATGACCATCCCTTCTGGGGGGTGATTTCTCACTTTCTAGCTTTCCGTCTCTCTCTGTCTGTCTGGAGAGCGCACACGCTCTATAGCAAAAACCTCTCCAAAAAAAAAAAAAAAAATGGGGAGGGAAAAAATGCCTTCTCTGAATACCTTGCCTAAAATACTTTTAAACCCTCTTTCTCATTCCTTCATAACTCTTTTAGCAGTTTGGAATTATTTTATATGTTTTTCCATTGACATGATAGTCACCTAAATCCCCTTACATAATTCTCATATCCATGATGAAGAAATCACATCTTCCTATATGCCCTGGTGTACCCAGAGTCAGTCAGAATAACAATAATATCTACTGAACAAATGCATCTGGACACCATTGGCTCTTACATAAATTATGTGTATATTAATCAGGGTAAGTTAAACTGCAATAATAAATATATCCAAATATCTACCATGGACCAAATACAAAAGATTTTGCTCATACATTTATCTTTAGGTTGGTCATGGTTAATAAGTGATTCCTAGCTAGCAGTTGGCTCCTGGTTAGTGGACTGCTCTCTTTAATGGGTGATTAAGGAGTCAAAACTCCTTTCATCTGAGGACTCCAAAATTATCTAGAGCCTAGGCATTGTTTGTATTCTGTGTCAGAAAAGAAAAATACCACAAAAGAAATTTTTGTCTTGTCTTGGTTTCAAAACGAAATCCATTGTGTATTAGAAAAAAAATGTAGTCAAATGACAGCAAGAGAGACTGAGGAGGAGCCCAGGAGAGTAAGTGGGTTTTGATGAAGAATAGCAATCTCCACCATAGCATGAATTATGAGACCCCTGGGCTAGGAGAAGGGATCTGAAGTCAACCTCAATGAAGGCACCACCCACCTGAAAGACCCAGAGTACTTTACCATGAGAACTTCAGTTTATCATCACAGGAAAAGTATTCAATAAGGCAATGTCTATGCTTAAAGAATCCATGGTCCATGTTCACTGTGCTAGAGACCATCCAGATGGATTTAGATCATTGTTTCATTAAAGTGGGGCACTTAACTCCATTGTCATGATAGATATCTTGGATGGCTTTTTTGCCTTTTTTTTTTTCATCGATTTATTTATGTATATTTTTATCTGTTGTAATTTTCAAGCTGCTGGATCCAGGACTCAAATCACAGTTGGCCAAGTGAGAATCCAATGCCTTAATCACCATGCCATCCACTGGCCCCTGGATGGCTCTTAAAAAAAAAAAAAAATCTCTGATTGAAATTGCTAATGAATCTCATTAATTTCAAAGTTCACATTTGCTCCTAATTTTTTTTAATGGAGTTTTTTGTTTGTTTGTTTTTGCTATAGGGTGCGTATGCTTGCCATAAAGACAGAGAGAGATAGAGAGACAGAAAGTGAGAAATCCCCTCCCAGGGGGGATGGCCACACTACAATCCCTTCTCCTCCATTCTCCTCTCGTCCTAATTTCTTTTTAATGGAGTTTTTTGTTTGTTTGTTTGTTTTTGCTATAGGGTGCGTATGCTTGCCATAAAGACAGAGCGAGATAGAGAGACAGAAAGTGAGAAATCACCTCCCAGGGGGGATGGCCACACTACAATCCCTTCTCCTCCATTCTCCTCTCGGGATCTTGGGCACACATGCACACGCGCCCGGCATGAGTTTAAGCCACCGGGTCTGGGACTCGAACCGTGATTAACTACATGGGAGTCCAGCGACATAGTCATTACACTAACTGCTGGTCCCAACCCCTGCTCCTAAATATTTAAGCTTTCATTTGATATTACCTCCCCTCATTTTATATCTATATAACTGTTCCCTGGTGGAATTTTAAATAAAGGTAATTGAAACCGTATCTTGTAGCTGGGTTATAAGTGGAGAACTAGTCCATCTGTTGGCAAAGAAGGTGGGTACTGTTTACCTCTCCATTGTATCTGCCTTCTGTAATTTGGATTGCAGACAGCACCATCTGTTATCAAAATCCACTTATTTGCAGTTGCGCAAGAGTGTAATAGCCTTCCTGGCCTAGATTCAACCCACCTCTGACTCTGACCAGCCGCTGTCCCTATTCCATCTGTGAGAAAAGTTGAGGATGAAAGGCTGGGATCCCAGGCCACCTCAGCCAGGACAACCCTGATTTACTCCCAACAAAACTGTGTCCTGCCCCCAGCAAAACCCACAGGTCCAGGGAGGAAAGAGACTAAGAAAGGACCCTGAACCCAATGAATGTGAAGACATTTCTGTTGCCTGGGAAACAACTCCCTTTGTATCCTGGGATCAGCACAAACATATTCTATAATTTTTTCTCTCAATAATACTTTTCATTTTACTGATGTGCAACATATTGAGGAAATCCAGACATTTGATAAAACTTGGAAGGCAATCACCAAATCTGATTAACCATTTTTAGCATTAACTTCCACTTCTTCTTATCAAAACAGTGTTAAAAGCTTTAAGTATGAATATAGTTAATTTCAAGAGTTAATTCAACATCTTGATTATAGGCCTGCCTCCCTCACTCTCCAACTTGTGTGGGGCCGGGAGGGGAGAATAGAGTTTAAACCATCTGGTGTATCCGTAGCTAACCAGAGAAAAAACTCTGCGAGGTAAGACAGCTGTTTAATAGTTATGACAAAGAAAAGTTTTGGGAGAATTAAACTCTATTATCTATTCATATAGCTGAGTCATCTGTGACTGACAGTTAAATATGGGAGGACTATTTAGGATGATAATTTCTCCACTGATATTTGTATGATAGCTGTTTCATTCTTAACCATAACATGGTTTAGAATTGTTAGATTTGGAGATCATTATTTCTGCTAAACCCAGCCACAACTGCCACTTTCTCAGCATCCTACCCTACATGCTCTTTTCAAAAATATGTAATTAAAAACAAAACTTCTCTTAGTATGTGCATAAAATTGCAGCAGTTGTTTCCTCAGATTGCTAACTACCAATTTAGAGATGCTATCCCAGAAATGTACCTGTTCACAACTATTTGAACACCTGAATTAGATCTCTGCTATTTGTGTGTCTCTTAAATATCAATAGGAGAGGCTTCTAACTTATGGAGAGCAGAATAAAAGAAACTAAAGTGGAAGTTGGTAAAATGACCAGAAGTTAAGTTCCTAAGAGCAGTGATCAAAGCAGGCTCATTTTTGCCCGCGGTTCTCTGCCGCCCAGGGGGGGACAGAAACCAGAGAAGCCTGCTCTCTAAGAAATTTAATAACATACACTAAGAAACTATGGTTCTAAGTCAGTATTTTAGCATTTTGATTTTGACAAAACATTATACTATAAGAACCCTACTAGGTGCTAAATACTGTGCCAGGTGAGAGGAGGCAAAGACATCCATGTCCTGGTTCCTGTCCTCAAAACAGTTTATAATATAGCTGAAAAGATCAATATAAAGGGGAAAAAAATGAAAACCATCCATAAAGAAAAAAATGGATGGTTTGAAGTAGCATAACCATGGCAACGGGGTGGTATAGAATTGGGAAACTCATTCTCCCATTCTTCGTGTCCATGGCAGGCATCACTAATCAATTGTGGCACCCTTTTTGTCTGAACTGAAATATGTTATGGAGCAATTACAGTTATTATATTACAGTTGTTATATATAAGGACATCATGCACTACCTCTGGTGTAAACTGTCAATGCTTAGGGAGAGGAAGAGATGCTTCTTTGAATCCATATTCACTGATATTCCAAAGGCTATTCAGCTGACCTCTCCCATATTAAGCCAAAAGTAACAGAGAAAGATTAAAACCTTTGGAATCCAAATGCCTGAGCATAGAAGGGTCATGACCACTCTGGGCAAGCTCATATATTCTGGTGTTATGCTAGTGAAGGCTGGGGTATGCTTCCACCCCGGTGAAAGGTAAAGCCACTGGACCGGGCCACTTAAAATGGGGTGTGAGAGCCAGCAATTGGCATAATGGCAACGTCGCTTGATTCCATGTAGTCGACCATGGTTCAAATCCTGGCCCCAGTGGCTTAAACTCACGCTGGGCACATGTACATGCATGCCCGAGATCCTGAGAGGAGAACAGAGGAGAAGGGATTGTGGTGTGGCCATCCTCCTAAGGGGTGATTTCTCACTTTCTGTCTTTTTGTCTCTCTGTGTCTTTCCGGCAAGCGCATGCGCCCTATAGCAAAAACCTCAACAACAACAAAAAAGGGGTATGATGAGGGTATCTTATCTTAGTTCCTATAAAATAACTCCAAAGATGGTAAGAAGTGTAATCCTGTCTGGAAGGAATATTTTCATCATCATGTCAACATTCTAGTCCTACCATTTGGCAAGAATAAAGTATGTGCCTTGGAACAGAAAGTGGATCTCCAGGGGAATAAAAAGGGACATTTTAACCTAGGAAAACAGCATAGTAGGAAGTCATATGCTTATATCTTGCAGAGACTAGACTCAAGACACCCCAGAGCAAAAATTCCTGAGATTGATAGATGGTTATTTTCAAACCAGAAGTCGTCTTCAGGAAAGAGAACAGTTCACTCATTTGTTCAGAAGATATCTTCTTAGGCCTACCCAGGCAGACTACAATAGCAAGAAAAACAAACATGAATTCTACCCTTAAAAAGTTTATGGTCCACTAAGGGGAAAACAATCTGCTTCACTCAATCCTACCAATAGTGATGTGTCACAGGCAATATTTTAATATATTACCATACTCATTTCCTATTGTTGCTGTAACAAATTCCCACAGATGTAATGGCTTAAAACAACTCAAATGTGTCATAGTTCTAGAGAGCAGAAGTTCACAATGAGTTTTACAGGGCCGAAAGCAAGTTGTCAGCAGAGCTGTATTCCTTCTGGAAGCTCTAGAAAAAAATCGGTTTATGACTTTTCTAGCTTCTTGCCCCAATTCCTCAGCTCTGGAGTTTTCTTCCATTTCAAATTTCATTTCTCAAATCATGACTTCTGTTCTGGCATCTTCTTTTTTTCTGATTCTGACCTTCCTCCCTCCCTCTTACAAGGGCCCTTGTGATTACATGGAACCCATCCAGACAATCCAAGACAATCCCTCCATCTCAACATGCTTAATAACTTCTGCGAAGGCCCTTTTGCCGAAAGGTAAATTTACTTGATCCGGGGATTAGGATGTGATCATCTTCATGGGGGAGAGAAAGGTGGTACATTATTCAGTCTATCTTCATTACCATCTGCTATTCCTTTGAATTTCTTTTATTTCTTTCCTCCTCTACACCACTCAAGTAGCATGAACAGCTTTCTCTGAGTTCCTCCTCCCATCTCTGAACAGCCATGAGAAGAGAAGAGGCTGGAGCAGAAGATGGCCTCGAAAGTCACAGCACTCAATTGCTAGAGTCAGGCTCTTGAGAGAGAGAAAAGGCTGATTTGAATTCCAAAAACCTTCGTTTGGAAAATCACAATCTGAAGTCTGAAGAATGAGGGCATAAAGTTAATCTATCTATAATAGATTAGAAAGAGAACTCATTTGTTTCTGTCCAAAAGGGGATAAAGCTTTGTCCAGCTGGTCACAGCAGAAAAACCAGAAGGGACTGTCATGAATGTAGGATGAGTGGGTCCCTGAGAAGTCTGCAGCCCTGACTCACTGTTGAGGTCAACATTCCTGCAGAAGAGCAGACAATGGGGACCACAGTCATCGGAAGACTGTGATACTCCCCTCAGGGGCAACCAGATGTGGGTAACTTTTCAGGCTCTCATCCTCCAGGTGTGGGATATGGTGCACCCCACAGTAGGGAGCACCAAAGATGTTCTTATTTCCCCCAAGATGGGAGTGGAATGACCTGAAAAGGAACCAGAGGACCCAAAGTTTAAGAAATAGAGAGAATTCAGCATTTAGGATCTGCTGCAGATGCACTAAAATAGGGACTGAAATGATGGGACCATATCCAGAAGACACCAGCAAAGGAAAAGGCAGCTCAGGCCTAGCCCTAACACTGCTGCCAGGTGACACAAAGCTTCTTTCCCCTGGATGCAGTGGCTGAACTATAATCCAAAATCGTGGAAGACAGAGAAGAGAGAGGACCCTGAGTTACTTCAGAGAAAGCCCTATTCTGACTACATTTAAAGCAAGAAGCAACTGACTCACCTTTACTATGTCTAAGGAAAATTAAGGTCAGGTGATTTGGGGTTATAGAAAACACCTAAATTATAGAGAGTAAAACTGAATTATTGGGGGACAGCAGGTGACATGGTGGTTAAGGCACTGGACTCCCACATGGCTGACCACAGTTCAAGCCCTGCACCTGATAGCATATCAGGCATGTGTACATGCATGCCCGAAATCCTGAGAGGAAAATGGAGAAGAAAGGACTGTGGCTAGGCCATTCCCCCTTGCAGGTAGTTTCTCACTTTCCCTCTCTCTGGCAATCTTACACATCCTATGACAAAAACCTAAAAGTGAAAACAAAAATAAAACAAATTACTTTAGAAGGATATTCAGGGGAGATTCTGTTCTAGATGAGTTTAGCAAGGGTCTCCCAGAGGAAGTTTGGACTGAAATCTGTAGGTCTACGAGCCTTTTGTGTCATTTTGTCATCTCCAGATCTTTGAGCCTCCTTAATACTTTTTGAAAATGTCATCGCAGTGTGTCCTCTCTGCACCCAGGTGGAGAGCAATAATAGGATGGCTAGCATTTATGGAGAATTTGCTGTAGGACATTCACTTCTCTATCTGACTGGCTCATGCCTGGAGTTATTAACAGAGTGTGGTCTATCTTCATATAGTATTGAAGGGGTCAGGGGGCCCACAACCACAGGGGGAGCCAGCTTTGGGAATATGAGTGAGAAACCACAGGATGAGGGCAGACCCCAAATTGAAGATTCAGGGCTAATTCCTTTGTGTCCTGGTATTGTAGAGCCCCACCCAGCCTCCATAAGTTGCATTCTATTCCCTGCATCTGACACTCTTGTGCTTGCCTTGGGGTAGGGAGCAGTTCTTACAGTTTCCAAATAAATATTGTGCATCTTCCTACACTGCCATTTTTAGTTTGCTTGTTTGTTCCATGACAGAGAGAGAGAGAGAGGAGAGAGAGAGTGTGCCCAGGTGCCCCCAAAAGGGTCTCCATACCATGATATGCCCCTAGATTCAGCCAGCCTGGATGGCAGGCACATGCATGCACAGCTGGCATGTTCAAGGAGACCTCAGGAGACAAACCTGAGACCTTCCTATTTGGGTTCAGCACTACAGAACATTGTGTTACCACGTGTCACTCTGACTGGTCCACTACTATATCAATTTTCTTCTAAGATTTGGGTGATAGTAATGAAGCATTTAATTAGAAATAATTTCAATGTTTTGGGACCAGCAGATGGTGTAATGGTTACATGGCTGGACTCCCACATAGTTGACCGTGGTTCAAGTCCCAGACTTGACAGCTTAAAACTCATGCCAGGCATATGTGCGTACCCAAAAAAATCCCAAGAGGATGGAGGAGAGGGGATTGTGATGTGGCCATCCCCCCTGCTGGGTGATTTCTCACATTCTGTCTCTCTGTCTCTCTCTGTCTCTCCTGCAAACACACGTGCCCTGTAGCAAAAATCTCACCAAAAAAAAAAAAAGAAGAAAGAATTTCAATGTTTTCTTCAGAATATAAAAAGCATGCACAAAGTTTAAGCAACATACAGAAAAGAAAAGCTGAAGAATGGTACCATGTCCAGCTGAATACCTACCACCTAAATCAACTGTCAGTAATTGCTGTATCTGACCAGATAGTTGGTGGTAGTGGTATTGAACTATTGAAATGTAAATCACACACATCTAATTAAATATTTTAGTTTGTATCATTTGAAATATAAACATTACAAATAAGGTTCATTATCACAGCTCACTATGAAATGATAATTTACTAATCTTTATTTTTAAATTTTTGCCAGAAGGCATGTGTACTCACTGGAGAGAGAGAGAAAGAGAGAGGGGAAGTGAGAAAGCAACCCTCCTTCCTATGGGAATGGTCATACCACAATCCCTTTTCCTCCATTCTCACTTCTTTTGGAATTTTGGGGCATTCATGCACATGTACCTTGTGTGTTTCTCAAGCTGCCAGCCAGGGCTCGAACCCCATGGTTGACCATATGGGATCTAGTTGCCTTTACCACATGCCATGGACTGGCCCAATAATTCCCTAATCATGTTTAATGTCCATAGTATAATTATACTTAATCTATGGTCCCCAGATGTCTTTTACAGTTTGTTTAATTTCTAGCTAGGATCTCAACAAGTTTTATATACTGCATTTGTTATGTTTCTAAATTGGAATGACCTCCCACTTGCTTTTAAAAATGCTGACCCTTTGAAAAAGCCGATCTAATTGTCTTAAAGAACATCTCATGTAGTAAATTCGCCTGATAGTTTCTTTCAAGTATTGTATAATTTGTTCTTTACCTATAGACTGCCAATCTTTCATAAGTTTTTCAAAGGTTTTTTTCCATAGCCACATGCACTCACTGGAGAGACAGTGAGAAAGAAAGTAAGAAATAACCCCAGAGAAGGTTTTTCTATTCTCCTCCTGGGATTTTGGGCCCTGCCTGGGAGGTTATTCCATTCTCTTCCTGGGATTTTGGGCCCTGCCTGAGTTTCAAGCCATGGGTCTGGACTCAAACTGCATGGGAGTCCATGTGGGAGTTCAGCTCCTTAACCACCTGCCACTTGCTGATCCCTATAAATAGTTTTTAAAACATGCATATTTTAATAATTTTCACTATTTATATTTTATTATAATCAGGACACAGATTTATCTTGATCTTGGTAATTTTGCTAAGTATGTTACATGCATTGCATTATGGACTCCTCATAGCAACCTAGAAAGATGATATCATGACATTTTTATTATAACTACTTTGCCAGTAAGGACAATGATCTTTGAAGTGTTTAATTATTTTCGCAGGATCACAGAGTGAGGGAGTAGACCACTCTACCCTTTCCTGTCTGCAAAGTCTGAGCATGCTTCTAATATAAACCTCATGCCTATGTCCCCGACCAGTACACAGGCTCTTTGAGGGTGCTTAACACAGGGCACAATGCCACTGCCTCAGGATTGATTCATAAACGTGACTGCTGAGTGACTGCAGTCCCGAGCCACAGCCTGCATTGATGATAGGTTACAGATCAGTTAAACGATTGAACAAATGAATAAATGAATGATAATATTTAGGAGGCACTAACTTGGCCTTAGAGATTTGAGATTTATTAAAATTTGGGAAATTATTAAGATTTGGAAAAAATGAACAGGACTGGTTTTAATAACGGTCCTTAAAGAGGACCTGTACATCTCATAAATGACAACCATCCCTTTGCTGTACTCTTGTAGTACTCCTGCATTTATTTCAAGTTTTCAGACAACATATTATAAGGACATTTCAGGGGGCTTTTTTGTTTTGTTTTTTTTTTTTAGAGGTTTTTGCTACTGGGCACATACATTTGCCACAGAGAGAGACAGAGAGACAGAAAGTAAGAAATCACCCCCCCAGGGGAGATAGCCACGCCACAATCCCTTCTCCTCCATTCTCCTCTCAGGATCTTAGGCACACACGCACATGCGCTTGGTGTGAGTTTAATCCACTGGGTCCGGGACTTGAATGGTGGCCGACTACATGGGAATCCAGCGACATAGCCATTACCCTAACCTGCTGGTCCTGGAAATTTCAGATTTTACACTTGAAACTTTATCACAGGTTTCCATTTACTAAAACACTTTCTCTAAAGTGAAAATTTTCTCCCACTGTCTCTTGCAATCTTCGCTCCTTAGAAGATGACTTTAAAGAATGAACACAAGTAAACCCTTCATGTAGCTAGAGCATTTGCAAAAGGAGAGTTGATGAGAAAATGTCTTCCATAATTCTCATGAGACCAAACGTCTACGTTTGGCACTCACACACTTATCACGCACCTTCTAGATCAGATGATGAATTGGACAGGGAAGATGCTATTAGCTCCTATGGCTAGGGGCAGTGGCTCTACATTGCTCAGAATTAATGATGAATATAAGCACAAATAATGTGTATTTTTGTGACAGTTAGAAAAGTTTTTTAAAATTTTTCTTCTAAGAATATCAAAAAAGAAGAAAAAAAAAAAAGTCAAGAAACTTCCAGTGTTCTTCGATCACTAGTCCTCAGGCAGGTTTCTATGAAGAAAAGGTCATGACTGTTTCCACAATGTTTTCCAATAAAGATTGGTCAGGTGTCTGTCCTGTGTAGGTGCAAGCATTCTTGACAAAGTTATGTTAAACAAGTGAAGGTTCCTGGAAGAAAATCAGATGTAAAAGAATGACTTAGCATGAACTCAATAGCCCACTCAATTTCACCTACTTTGTTTAGTTTTCAAAGGATAAATCTAGACCCACACTAGATTTTTTTTCCTGATAAGTAATCCCTCCATGAGCAACTAACAAGGCTTGCTGGCATTCAGACAATCATTTAGAGCTGTGACACTTATAAAAAGGGACTCGTATTTCTGGTCTACATTCCTAGAGATTCTGATTCAGAAGATCTGGTATTTGCTCAGAAATTTCTACTTTTAAATACTTTGGGGATTATTCTGCACAGAGCCATGTTTGGGAACCATAAATGTATAATTATTCAAAGTCAGCAGCAGGGTCAATATACTTTCAAAGAGGATTAATTTGCTGCATGGTAAAATGTTAGATCATCTCAGATCTGAGGCAAGCAGTCAAAGCATCTCAATCTTGGGTGTACTTTAGAATCACTTTGGGGAGATTTTCACAAATGAGATCCTTTGCCCTCTTTCCAGATTACTGAAATCAGAATCCCTGTAGTAAGGTCAGGGGATTGTTATTAGTTATTTTTTAGAGGTAGAAGATAGCGTTAAATAAAATCTTAATCAAATGCACATCACTTTGGTGGCCTATTGCTGACTTTTGAGGTCATTCCAGATGGAGAAAAAAAGTTCTACTTGTTTAATTAACTCAGTGATATTCTCTATGCCTTGCAAATTGCATAGAATGTAACACTCTCAATTAGAGAAGGTTGATCTTACCAACTTCATTTTAAAGTAAAGAAAGTGATGTTTAGAAAGTATTGCACAAGCTACAATTGATAGAACTAGCATGCAGGCTTACAGTATAGCCCCGAGGACAGTGATCTTGTTATTGCACCACACATTTTATAAGGATTAGTGCTGAATTTCATCTCACACTAGTTAAAGGTTATTTTATCATTGCTTTGTAAAGATCCCTGTGACTCTCTAAGCTTGACTTGAATGGCAGATAGGTGTCCAGGGCAGGGGTGAGGACCCACACAATCACATACACTCATAGAAGGTAGATAGTCAAGTATAAACTGATTTTCTGTGATGTTCAGAATTTGCATCTTATTAAAATATGATATGAACAAGAGAAAAAAATCAAAGACAAGCAGTTAAGTAAATCAAAAATTTGCAAGGAAAAGAATAAATGACTCAGTGACAGAGAGTGAAAACAAGATAACATAATATATATATTTAGGATCAGGCTTTCTAATTTACTGCAATCTGTGGTTCTCTGAATCTGACTACATTGGGTATAATTATTTCTGTCTAAATAATTTTGCAGACTTGCAGCATAATAACTCTGGATCACAAATAAGAATCAACTCCGCTGTGCTCACAACACAGCAATAATTATGTTCTTGAGTTGGTACAGCTCCTTACAGCTTGGTGCAAAGTAATTATGTTTTTTCTTGGTGCAAAGCATATTAACCTGTGGAAATTACAAACCATGAAGTGTAAGAAAAATCTGTGTTTCTAATGCGAAAATGCCAGATTTGGCTTCTGAAAATTCCAATCCAAGTGAATTAGCTGGCATGGCAAGGTCTCCCTGGTGGAAACTTCTGGTCACTGGTGAGGTCATCAGCTTCCTACATGGACAGGGAGAACTTTTAGTGAATAAGATGTGAAAATAGTTGTCTAAGTGCCCAGCAAAGCTGGAAATGTGCATTTGATTGTGGAGAGAGCACTAGAGTTGTTGAAATTTATTCAGATTGATACCTGTGGTTTTAGTCATTCATTTTTATGCGGTATATTGCTTTCCATGAATATACCACAATTTGTTTATCAATTAGTGGTTGCCTCTGGGGAGTGATGAGGGTTGCCATGGCATTGAGTGGAATGTGATTGAAGAAGAGTGCCCAGCAGGTTCTACTGTATTTGTGATGCTTTACTACTTCAGTTGGAGAGGGACTGTGCAATATGTGTTATCTCATTCGCCATGTTTTTCTTCATCTGAAATAATCAGTAACTTCTTTTTATTGTCACAAAAGAAAGAATACAATTCAGAGAAGATGGCAGGGGGCATATATTTTGGATCTGTCAGTAGTGCCACATAAGATAGAGCAACTCCATAGCAAGTCAGAACCCATAAACAAAATTTACAACAAAATTACCAGGAAAGAAGATGTTCCTGAAATCTCCAAAATGCAAACAGGTGGAGAAAAATTTCCAATAACCATCAGACATTTGGTACCAATAAGGGCGAAAGCAGAAGAAAGATCTAAAAACAGGAGGACACCTAAAGAATCAGCAAGAATACGCTGGTGAGCACAGCATGCTTATCGAGAACAGAGCTGAACCTTTGAGATATTTAGCCTGTTCCAATAATGAGTTGTGTCAAGAGACCTGGATTAAGAAGGTTTGAAGGGATTGGAGCTGTCTAATTCCTGTGAACTCTGGACTCCTGTCTAGGATAGAGCTCCAAATTAAAAACATATTATTACAATTGCAATCAACATTGAAAAATAGAAGCTAATAAAAATATTAAATGATGGGACCAGCAATTAGCATAATGGCTATGTTGCTGGACTCCCATGTAGTCAACTGCAGTTTGAGTCCCGGACCCAGTGGCTTAAACTCACACCAGGCACATGTGCGTGCATGCCCAAGATCCCGAGAGAATGGAGAAGGGATTGCAGCATGGGCATCCCCTCTCCCCCGGGGGCAACTTCTCGCTTTCTATCTGTCTCTCTCTGTCTTTTTGGCGAGCACACACGCCCTATAGCAAAATCCTCTCAAAATAAAAATAAATAAATAAAATATAAAATGAGATAAAAATCATAGGGGTGGAGGAAACAGTCAAAAAAAATCATAAATTACACTATCATATTTTGAATAACATGTAAAAATAAAAAGTTTATGAAGTTAGAAAAGTTACATTGGAGTCAAACCTTTCTTTCTTTCCTCCTTAAAGAATTATTTTATTTAACTTTATTTTTTTATTTTTAATTTAACCAGAGTGAGAGAGAGAGGGAAAGGGATTTTGGGCACACACACACACATGTCCCCAAGGCAAGCCTCCAGGTCTGGGATTTGAACCACGGTCAACCGTGTGGGAATCCAGTACCTTTTACCAACACACCACCTGCCGGCCCCTGGAGTCAAACCTTTCTAAAAGTTCAGGAAAACTAATTTCATATAAAAAGTGACAACAGAATACTATTAAGATCAAATTTCATATAAGATTACAATATAAAAAATGCATTACAAAGAAGAATTACATACTTATAGAAATGAAAATATTTCTAAAAAACATAGTAACAAAAATTAAATCAATTTTAAAAGGTACCAAGATAATATAACATAAATCAGAATTAGAAAAATTCAGAATAAGCTAACCAAACTCAAGAAATAATTAAAAATACAACTTTAGTTTCAGGACCAGCAGTTAGCATAATGGCTATGTCGCTGGACTCCCATGTAGTCGACCACAGTTTGAGCCCCAGACCCAGTGGCTTAAACTCACAACGGGTGTGTGTGCAGGCATGCTCAAGATTCTGAGAGGAGAATGGAGAAGGGATTGCGGCATGACCATCCCCCCTGTGGGGTGATTTCTCGCTTTCTGATTCTCTGTCTCTCTCTATCTTTCCGGCAAGCGCACGTGCCCTATAGCAAAAACCTCTCAAAAAAATGAAAAAAAAAAAACCCAAAACTTTAGCTTTACCTACTGTGGTGTGTGCTACTAAGACACCATGCTCCATAGATTGGGACCACATAGGATGCCTGGGTTTTATTTCTGGTCCAGCCTAAAAGTCATGCATGGTGGTGTGTGCCTATAATCCCAGTGATTCAGCAGGCTCAAGTAGGAAGAATGTTAGCACAAAGCTGGTCTTGACAAAATAAGGAGACTTTGTTTACAAAAAGAGTCAGATGCTGATCAGTAGGTGGCATGGAGGTTAAGGCAGCTGGATCCCACATGCTCAGCTTTGTGGTTTGAGTCCCAGACTAATAGCTTGGAGATGCACTGTGTTTGTACACATGCATTCTCAAAATCCTGAGAGGAGAATGGAGAAGGGATTGTGATGTCGCCATAGCCCCCAGGGTGGGTGGAGAGGTGCCGGGGTCCAGCCTTGGCGGGGGTGGGTTGACTCATCAGAGGCGGTGCAGGTGAACAGAATTAGGCTGAAATCTCAATGCTCCTTAGCATGTTCTCAGGCGGGTACAGCCAGAGCAAAAAACTCTGGACAGCAGCCCCATGGCTATTAAAACATGTGTATTTATTGAGGGAGGTTTAGGAAGTAAAGGGGCTGAGGGGTAGTAAAAAATCTACTTTAAGGAACAGGGTATACAAAGAATGGAAACAATTATTATAAAACATGCTGTTTGTCTTGTCAGATTAGGTAAAAATCAATTGCAGTATTTAGGATGAGGAAGTCCGTTTGTCTGTTGTATTTTCTTCTTAGATCTTGATTACTGGGTAGGGTCCTTTGAAGAGGGGTCTTGCAGGATGTTTGATAGCCTCAGTCCCAGACTAGTTTGATAACTTTAGTCCCAGGCCAGGGCGGTAACATTGCTGATTACAAAGACCTAGATAGAAATCTTGTCTTGTTAAGTAAAGACACAGTTAATATATGGACTAATGGACTATCTATATATTACAACAATAGAGGGTGAGTCTATGATCTTATATGGAAAAGGAAGATGATCTTGTAGCTCAGGAGACAACACAGGATGTTTTATTAGCAGTTTTTCATAGTCAACAGCACATAGATGAGAAACTCTTTGTAGTTGAAAACTACCTGTTGCTTTAGATAAGAGCTCCCAGCTAAGGTAGTTAATCTTTCTCTGGAGCCCTCAGGTTTGTTCATCCTGTCCTCACCAGTCAGACTTTTCCTTTCTTAAAAAACCCATGGGTTTTTGTTTTATTTGCTGTTTGTCAATTAGTGAGTTCTTTTGTTTTATCTCCGGTGAATGTGCTGACTTTCCCTAGCAGAGCTAACTTTGGCCTCTAGCTTTAACAAGGGATATTTATATAAAACTAGCCTTAAACTAAATTAATCTACATATGTTACTAATGCTAATTTGGCTTATACTAACTTAATCTTAACATATGTTAATTTTGGCTAAAACAGACAGGTGGGGGAGTCTCAAACTTCCTGAGAGCTTGAGAGAGCTCGAGGAGGAGCTCCAGCTCCTCTTAGGGAATCACATTCCTACAAGATCACTAATTGGCTTTATTGTAATGGTTGGGGGTGATATTTTACCCTTGTAAGGTACCGTAATAACAGTAAAACTCACGGCAGAGAAATTAACTACAGGCCAGTAAAACAACACAAGGAGGGTTAGTAAATCGCCGGCCTTGTCTTGCAGTTTCTTCCCAACCCAGGCCTTGCCTTTAGACGTGGGATACAGCCTCTTTACCAGCTTGTGTTGTCTGCATGGCCCCGTCAGAGGGGATGTCTCACTTTTCCATTCTCTCTATTTCTGTGTCTTCAGTGACCACACAGAATAACCAATAAGATTACTATAGTTAAGTTACTAGATATAGTTAAAAAGAAAACCAAAAAATTATTTAGATATCTAGGCAAAAAGAAAATGTGATTTAAAAGGAAAGTAAGGCCAGCCAGTGCATGCCGATTAAGGCAGATGGATCCCACATGACCAACAACATGGCTTAAGTCCCAGACCTGACATCTTGAAAAACACACCATACATAAGCATTGTATGTTCAAGTACCAAAAGGAGAGAGAAATGGAGGAGAAGAGATTGTGATGTGGCCATGTCCCATAGAATTTGCTTTTTCCTTCTCTCTCTCTCTCTCTCTCTCTCTCTCTGGTGAGTGCCTATTGCCTCTGGCAATTTTTTTTTAAAAAAAGGAAAATAAAATTGGATTATGATCACAGGATATTTTTTCCAGCACTATGTTATGCCAGAAGAAAATAAACTAGCATATTTAAGATACATAAAAAAGAAAACACCATAGTTCCCCTTTATCCATGGGGGAATATGATCTAAGGTTCCAGTAGATGCTTGAAACCACAGATAGTACCAAGTCTGATGTATACTATATTTTTATGTATTGGATTGTCAGAAAAATTTCTACACAAAAATGTGCCATGACACATTTTCTGACAACCTGATACATACATACATATGATAAAGTCTAATTTATGAGTTAAACATAGTAAGAGATTAACAACAACAAATAATAAAAAATACATTATAACAATATATAGTAGGAAAAATTATGTGCAGAATGTATCTCTCTCTCAACATACCTGACCTTGATTGACCATGAGTGACTAAAACTGTGAAAACTATAAAGGTGGATAAGGGGGGACTATTGTGTGAGCCAAGATTTTATATACAATGAAGTTTAACTTCAAATATAAAGAACATAGACAAATGGTTACGAAGATAGATGAACTCATAAAACATTGTTTGTGTGAGATCTTCCTAAGAAACCATGTGAAGAACAAGCTTCAGATAATCAAAATGACCAGAGTTATCAATATAAGGGTGGATAGTGAGCATTAAATATATTTTCCCTTGTAAAATGAAGACTAAACATAAGCTAAAAGGATATATCATTATACATAATGGCTAAAATTAAATATAATTGGTGATAGAAGTATTACAATTGTTATCATCATATGCTAGTATGTATAAGCAGAATAAAACAAATAAATAATTGTAAGGTATTCTAATTTGATCATCCCCTATATCTTTTAGAACCCAGACTCCTAGTGTGATAAAAAGGAGATTCAGGAGTCGTACAGTAAAAGTCAAGTTAAACCCTATAGTTGTGAATCTAATTTGAAAATATTAGTATGAACTCATAAGTTAGTTTATCTTTATTTGGTGGGGAAGAGGGAGAAAAAGATTATACATATACACACACACATATATATATATACACACAATCTTTTAACTCTGTCCACTGTAGCTATGAACATCCAGTGACAATGAATATTCTAAGAACCTGGATTGTACTCATGAAATATTATTTCCCAGTAAAAGAATAAGACATTGTGAAAAAATTGATTTCAGGTCTAGAGCAGCGAATATAGAAAATGAATGTGAAATGTTATATAATACAGATAATAAGACTACCTCCCCTGGCCAAATATGGGACAATTATAGTGAGTTTCAACAAGACAATCGAACTCCAAGAAATATGTTCAAATCCATAATTTGAATTCATAATGACCATTTAAATAATTAATTTGTCACCTCTGGAGACTACAGATACCAATTCTGTATCTTGGAAGCTGGGAAAAGAGTAAAAACAATCAAGCACTTACTCTGTCTTTCCTATAGGAACTATGCCATTGGATAACCAAATTGTAGATGAGGAAATTTATCTCCTCTGAGATTGTTCCAATAAATACATGCAAGTGAAATGACAGAATCAGAGCCTTACCATTCTACAACCTCTCAGTAAATTAATCAGTTCAGGTGCTGAACATCATGAGTATTAACAGATCCATGTTTCTCCTCATAAAAGGACACAACCTGTAGTCTTGCCAATGGAGTCTAACTTGAGTCTGATCCATCTGCAAAATTCCACGAAATAGTACCAGGGACATGCTAATCACATAGTCAACAAAGCTCAATCTATGGGAGATTGTAAATCAAAAGGCCTGGATTCTTCTCCACACAAATTTTAAAGAAAATAAATGGATGACAATTACATAAAACTTTAAAAACCTATCAAAGTTTCATACAGCCAAGATTAAACTAGAGTATCTAAAGATAACTTGGGTGACAAACACAGAGGCTCCCAAGGATGTGATTACTAGAAAAGTTTGATAATGGTGACATAGAGAGAAAGACATAATCTGTCATTGGAACAGGGCACATGAAGGAATTTATGAGGCAAGTTCTGGCTTTTTGACTAAGATGATAGCTCCAAGATTATTTGCTTTAAAATAATTCACTAAGTTACTCAATAATTAAATAAATAGTAGATGAAAGTAAGAAAACTAGATTTGGATTAAAATCCATTTAGCATTAAAATCATACATATGCCCTTGTTAGCCATTTCCTTTGGGAAGTTCTTAGCTTTGCTGAGACTTAGTTTTTCTCATCATCAAAATGGAGTCCAACTTGCAGTGTAGGGGTAAAAACATGCTTCTTATCTCCATATTTTTGTCAAGATGGAATAAAATGTGATAACGTAAGTAAATTTCACTGAGCCTAGCTGATTAGCATTAAATAAGACCGTGGGAAATGATCTTAGAATATAAATATGGATCCTAAACGTCTACAGGCAGCTTTTCTTTGGAAATAGAAGGTCTGGGTCTACCAGTTCACACTCTAAGTGATGAAGGAAGTTACTTTTAAAATAGGAATAAAAATAATACCTGTGGCCCCAGGTGATTATGACACCTGAAAGAAAGGACAGGCATGGACTCCTTGTGCACTATCAATTCTTCATGGAGAGAGAGTGACAGACATCATCTTCCAGCACTCCAGCAGGGGTGGTCTGTCGAATGGCAAGTGGAAAAATTAATTGTCACAGTGGTTGCCCCCGTCAATGCAACATTTTCAAATATGCAAGTGTGTTTGTGTGTGTTTAAACATAATAGAAAAATCTTTATTGAGTAATAGCTATGATTCAGGAAGCAGTACAAGGCAATTTATGTGGATTAAAGTATAAGCAACAGTATTATTATCCCTCCTTATGAACAGAGAGACAGAAATGTAGAGGATTAAGTCACAAGCTCAAGACAGGAGCTACAGATGGGTGGAAGCAAGATTCATATAGGCTGGCTGGTGACAGCCCAGCTCCTCTAAAATGCCCAGTAAAGAATGTATGGGTGAAAAAGAAGAATATTGAAATCATCTTCACCACTTACCTGTTCCCTCCTGGGATGTCCCCATACACCAGCTCCAGGCACAATTCCGCCAAGGAGGACCTTGCTCAGGGAATCTGCAGCCACAGCCGAAGCCTGTAGCCCCCACGTTTCACTGCCATCCTGTGCATGGAATTGCCTTGGAACCATGATCTTGAATCAGTTCTTAGGAGGGTTTTGTCTCCTTTGAATCTTCATATTGGTGTTCTGGCTGCCTGGACTTAAAGGTCACTTTGTTGGCTTTTTTTGTTGGCAACCTCCACCATGATGCTTCAATAGGCTGCTGCTATGTGAATAAACATGAACTTCGCAACAGTTTTTTGTTGAAAAATTGCCTTTTTCGGGAACCAGCAGTTAGCGTAATAGCTATGTCTCACGTAGTTGACCGCGGTTCGCATCCCGAACCTGGTGGCTTAATACTCATGCCGGATGCGTGTGCGTGCATGCCCAAGATCCTGAGAGGAGAATGGAGGAGAAGGGATTGCAATGTGATCATCCCCCCTGGGGAGTGATTTCTCGCTTTCTGTCTCTCTGTCTCTCTCTGTCTGTCTGGTGAGAGCACGTGCCCTATAGCGAAAACCTCTCCAAAAAAAAAAAAAAAATTACCATTTTCATCTACTAATTCTGTTTAAAAGCTGAAGGCAAATAACCCAGAAGTTAAGACTTTAAATGTAGGGGCTAAATTAAAATGGGTTCCAATCCCGTCTTCATCATTTTGCTTACTAGATGACCTTGGACATGTTCTCCAACTTCTCTGCCTGTTTTAGTTCTCTCATTGGTAAGAGGGGAACAACACTGCCTACTGAATGGAGTTGATGGGAGGATTAAACATAGCACAGTACTAGGCTCAGTTACTGAGTTACTAAGTTACTAAGTTACTCAGTTACTAAGTTCTCAGTAAAAGGTAACTTCTAGTACTTTATTGTTATTACAATGAGTTCCAAATTGAAAAGACATGATCTGTATTTGCCTTCAAACAAATTTTCTTCTTTTCAAACAAGTAATTGAAGATTAACTTCCACAAATACAAAAATACATATGGTCAACTTTATTAACTGTGACATTTTTTGAAAGAGCAGTGATTGGAGTCAATCCAAACGCTGTTAATAAGAGATTAGTTGAATAAATTATTGTACGTACATGCAACTGAGTACTATAAAAAAGGTAGCCAGGAAAAATGTAGGAGAGATAGCTTCTTGTACTGGTTTGAGGTGATCCCAATCATGTGCTGTTACATGAAAAAAAAAAAACAATCAAATGCTATTTTGGGGGTAAGAAAGAAGAGGAAATAAATATATGTGCGTATGCTGACCTATCTTTAAAAATAAAAATAAAGCAGCAAGAATAGCTAAAAATGAATGAAAATGGTTGCCTATAAATGGCAGGGGTGGAGGGAAGCAGAATAAAAAGAGGGCAAATACAGATGGAAATAAGACTTCTTAAAGAATACTTTTTCATATATTGATACTTCTGGCTTTTGAATCCTAAAAATGTTTTATATTCAAAAAGTAAAATCATATCCAAAAGGACCCCAAAAAATCCATGAAGAAAAATCAAATGCAATCAATGAAACAAACTATATGATTATCTGCCATACAGAGAGTAGTTATCCCTAGTGACATTTAAACACAGACCTCAGATGGTCCATGCACAGTGAGAACCTCAACAAAAAGAACAGCAGATAAATTTAATCATTTATGGGTTTCATAGACAGAAATCAAAATATTATAATTTTGAAACAGATTTATATATGTTATAATATAGTAAAAAAATACTATTATTAGGAAATCATTTATTGGAAAAGAAAAGAACTATAAAGCCTAAAAAGTTAAAAACCAAAGCTTCTGATGTTAAATTTAGGTTCGAATCTCAGTATTAAATCATGAGATATTAACAAAACATTTAGCTTCTTCTACTAGGGACAAGTTGAATATTAACTTCCAGAGTTTAAATGGAAGATCAGACTACAGTAACACTGTACATTCAACAGAAGAGAGATTAATTACATGAGTCTGAACTAGTGAAATATATTTTTTTACTTTAGATTAAAACATTTCTGATTTTCTTTGATACTTTAATTTCCATATTTAAGGATTTTTTGTCTTCTCTTGAACTGTTGATAGGTTCATCTACCTACTATTTGAACTGAATCCTAATTTTTCCCTGGCTTTAGGTTTGTTTTTTGTTTTTTGAGTTTTTTTAAATATATTTTAGATTTATTTTACATATTCAAAGCACTGTATATGATTACAGCTTGTAAAATGAGAGGAAGGGAATCAAGGGGGAAAATAAAGAAGCAAAACATTTAAGATACACAAAGATGGAAAATTATCTGTTGATAATATCTTTAACTGGACTAATATACAGTGTATATCTTCCTTTGAGATTTGTCTTTTCAGATCAATTGACAATTTTTAAATGGATTACTAGTTCTTTGTTTCTTTTCTATTTTTGAAATATCTGAGTTCCTTATAAATCTTTGTTATTTTTTCTTCCATTTATTTATTTATTTTTACATTTTTCCACAAACATTTACATATAAAAAAATTCGCTCAGACTCCATAGTTCTTGACAGTTTATAAACAACTTTCAAAATTTCAAAATACTGAATTTGAAAGATAATGTTCAAAATATTTCCTATAATTTTGTAACTCTATGACAACAGAAACAGCATGGTTTTAAATATTTTTGAGAAAATATTTACATGTCAACTACTCAAATTGTTGAAAAGTGAATGTCCAGCACACTAGTCACACATAAACCTTCTCAATTCAGCCCTGCCTACCAAGAATTCTGCTGGCTTTAAATTTTAAGCAAATTTCTCTTAACATTTTTTATTTTGATCCATTAAAATTAAAATATTTTTTAAATTAAAAAATGCATTTAAAGAATACCTATTAATATCTATTTAATGACTGTACTAAGCTATATAGCCCCAGGGAGGTGTTACTTTATAGTATATTCACTTTACTCACTGAGGTTTATGCCCAAAATCAGATATGCATTCAAAGTCAGATATGCATTCATAAATATGTATATATCAGCTGTGCTTGATATTAAAAGTCTTTAAATTAATTAAGATCTTTAGTGAATCAATAAATAGTCAACGAAAAGGCAAGGAAAACAACTGTACATAAAGAGACAGTGTGAGAGAAGGGGGGCGTTGGCAGAGGGTAAAAGATAGTGGATCAAGGGGGGGAAAGGCAAAAAATATAAGAAACAAGAAATAGGAAATTATTTGTTGATGGTAACATGTGTGGTAATATCCTTGATTGAGCCAATATACAATATATACTCAATTGAAAATCTCATTTTGTATGCTATATTGATGTACAGTGAATGATTGCAAATAAATAAATAAGGTTAAAGCTAAAAACAAACCAAAAAAAAGAAGACAACCTAGGGGCAATGATACTTCAGTATTGATGAGTCTATCGAGCATCCAGATAATGGTTTCTAGATACCATTTTCCCATAAAAGGAAATAACATTTCTTTATGAAAAAAAAAAGACTCTACTTCATAGAATAGATAAAAATCTAGGAGTATATAGTGATACACCTTGAGAGGGGATTGAGGGAAGAATAATTGCCAACGTTGGAGACCACTATACACCAATTCCTTCTCTGAAAACTGATAACTGAAAAGGAAAAAGTATGAACTTAACGTTTTCTGAGAAACTATAGCTATCTCCAATTTATACTGGCAAGCTTTCCTTTCAGAAGAATGCCATCTAATGGATGTAGATATAGCGATAAAACCAGAAAATCACCATTCTACAGTCCTCAAGGAAATAACCAATATAGGCAAAGAGAATCGAATAATGTTATAACCATAGTGAAATGTTGGGACAAAATACTTGCATGGAGCCAAAGTACACCTTCGTGAATTGCTAACTACATACATGACTATACACAAGGGGGGAACTAGCCTTTATGGAAAGTTATCACCGTTATCCCTTAGCTAAGTGATCAGACTTAGTACCTTTATGTAGAATCTAACCAAACCATTAGACCTAATTGCTAATTCAGAGAAAATTTAAGGGATGAGGGAAAATTATCAGACAATGTCCCAGATAATAATTGTATAAATCTAGAGCATTATACAGTTTAGTCTAAGGCTCCATTTACTAAGTACTCATGTATCTGAATCTGTTCTGAGGCAGAGGCTTTGTGCCCTGTGTTGAGAGTTTAGAGAGGTAAGACATGACTTCACCCTTAAACAGGGTGATGCACAGTGATTAAATGTAAATTTAAAAATTGTTTAAAAGGCCATATTCTGGGAGGGTACAGAGGCATAACGTTTCTAGCATACTTGGACTTTGGTAACAGGAAAGGGTTAAAATCCTACAATTCACTCTGTAGTTTTTTAAAAGTAAATGAACACTTCAAAGAACAATATCCTGATATGCAAAATGGGTGTCATACATGTGTTATAATGTCTTCTTTTTACATTGCTGTGAAGATTTCATAAGACAATGCATATAACACATGTATTACAATATCAGGCTCAAAATAAATGTTATATAAATTCAGCTTATTCCTATTCTTCTTATAATAAAAGCTTGAATGCTGTAGAGTATGTGCAGACTGGTCAGTAGCCCCAGGTGATCACAGCTGAAGTGACAAATAAGTTTTATAATACCTGTCAACTCAAACTCATTGACAGGAGATTCCAGGAGTATTATATAGGCAATTTAAAACAAAATATCATGTTGAAATAGAAGATATCTCAGAAAACGAATTTCTTAAACCTTGAGTTCAATGGACAGGAAAAGTTGTTTCCTACAGCTTCTCCAGACTTCCTGTTTTTCAAAATAAATTTGAGACAGAAAGACATGGCAATATCTAGAAACTTAGGCAACTAGGAAAAGATACTGCTTCATTTTCTCCCCCCTTGTTATTCTCCCTTTGTACATGCTTGATTTTATGGAAAAATAATAGGGGATGTGGAAACAAGTACAAATTTCTTATGTTGAGATTTCCTAGTGTTTGGGGTGAACAATGACTTCTCATGTTGAGTAAGTACAGGAACCATAAGGTGGCAACAAATACTGTACTGACCCTCAACTTCTTTTTGAGTGGTCCTTGGTATAAATATTAAGGCAGGTGATGGAAGCAGGAGGGAGAGGAGGTTACCCTCCTAAGACTTGCCTGTAGTTGTTTCTCTGAAGGTACACCTAAGCGAAATTCAGGACATAGGGCTCAGAGGAAGTACCTCTGAGTATTATTCTATAATTTTATGAAACTAGAATACATCCCTAACACTATGACTTAGCTTTGCCAGTTTTCTAACTTTTTATATGTGGACAAGGTCAGTATCTAATCTTTTGTATGTGGCTTTATTTTCTCATATGACATCTATAAGATTCATTCACATTGCTGTTTATAGTTGCAGTTCATTTCTTTACATCATTGTATAAATATAAATTGTATGACTATATGAAAGTTATTTATCCCATCTATCATGATGGTCACTTGGGTTTTTTCTAGTTCCTGATTGTTGTGAGTAATGTTGAAACAAATATTCTTGTGCACCCTTTTGATGCATGTACATGCATTCCTATTGGGCATCTACCTAGTAGTGGAATTGCTGGCTCATTGGCAGTAGATGATGCCAAGATAATTCCAAGGTAGTTATATCAATTTACCTTTCCACTGGCCATGTAGAAGAGGCCTCATTGCTTCACATTCTTACCAATGTTTGAGATTATCAATTTAAAAATTTTAGCTATTCTGTTGGATGTTAGTGGTGTTTTGTTTTTGTTTTTAATTAGAGGTTTTTGCCTTGGGGCATGTGCGCTGTGCACTTGCTGGGCAGAGATAGAAAAAGTGAGAAATTACCCCCCAGAGGGAATGGACACCCTGCAATCCTTTCTCCTCCATTCTTTTCCTAGGATCTTGGGCACAAACACACATATGCCCAGTGTGCGTTTCAAGCCACCGGTTCCAGAACTCGGACCAGGGTTGGTCACATGGGAGTCCAGTAACATAATCGCTATGCCATCTGCTAGCCCCAATGTTAGTGGTTTTAATTTGCATTCTTGTGATTAATAAAGCTGAACTTTATAAATGTCATTGGCCATTCAACTTTCCCCTCTTGGGAACCAGCAGTTAGCATAATGACTATGTCGCTGGACTCCCACGTAGTCGACCACAGTTCGCGTTGAAGACCCGGTGGCTTAAAACTCACACCGGGCGTGTGTGCGTGCGTGCCCAAGATCCCAAGAGGAGAATGGAGGAGAAGGGATTGCAGTGTGACCATCCCCCCTGGGGGGTGATTTCTCGCTTTCTGTCTCTATGTCTCTCTCTATCTGTCTGGCGAGCACACACACCCTATAGCGAAAACCTCTCCAACAAATTAAAAAAAAAAAAAACTTTCTTTCTTCTTTGTCAGTCTCATCATTTTATTTTGAAATAATCTCAGAAACTTGCTAGAACTGTACAAAAGTTGACCTCCTGTCCATTATTTTGAAAATAGTTGCACACACAATGCTCTATTCCCATCCTCACTCAACATATTTTAGTGTATATTTTCATTTTTTATCCATTGTCTTCTGGGTTATCTGTCTTGTTTTGTTTTATTTTAGAGAGATTCTCTTGCTATAGGATACGTATATGTGCAGAGACACGGAGAGAGAAAGAAAGTGAGAAATCACTCCCCAGGTAGGATGCACATGCCACAATCCCTTCTCCTCCATTCTTTCTTCAGGATTTTGAGCAGGCAGGCACACATGCTCAGAGTGAGTTTCAAGTGATTGGGTCTGGGATTTAAACCACAGTCAGCCATGTGGGAGTCCAGAGCATTAACCACTACACCACTTGCTGGCCCCAAGATTGTCTTTTTCGTTATTGATCTATAGGAGTTTGTAAGAAATACTTTTAATTTCATCTCTTCATCAGTTGTATGGGCTACAAATTTCTTACTTGCTACTCAATAATGTGTTATATTATAAATACTTCATATTGAGAAATGTAGATCAATCTATTCTAATAATGCTCATATTTGGAAACATTTATGTTTTTCCTAATGATTCACTATTTTTTTTTTTGGAGAGGTTTTTGCTACAGGGTGCGTGCGCTCGCCAGAGAGAGAGAGAGACAGAAAGCGAGAAATCCCCTCCCAGGAGGGATGGCCATGCCATAATCCCTTCTCCTCCATTCTCCTCTTGGGATCTTGGGCACACACGCACATGCCACTAGCATTGAGTTTAAGCCACCGGGTTCAGGACTTGAACCGTGGTCGACAGCATGGGAGTTCAGCGACATAGCCATTACACTAACTGCTGGTCCCAATTCACTAATTTTTAAGAATAACTTTAGTGAAACCTAAATTATATGATTCAATTTATTTATTTAAAGTGTAAAATTCTTTTAGCATGCATATTCACAGGGTTATGTGAGCATGGCCGCAATATGATTTTAAAACATTTTTGTCCAACCTAAGAAACATACTCATGAGCAGTTGATCGCCATTCTCCCTCTTCTTCTCCCTTCCCAGCCCTAAGCAACCACTAATCTACCTGTCTCTAAGGATTTACATATTCTGGAATCTTTACATAAATAATCAGACAATATGTGGACTTTGCAACTAGCTTCTTTTTGGACATATCAACTAGCTTGTTTTTGGACATATCAGTATTTCTTTCATTTTATGTTTGATTGATATTCTATTGTATAGATAGAGTAGAATCACGTTGTGCTTATGCATTCATCAGATGATGAACATTTGGTCCAGTCAATTATTATTCATATGGCAGTCTAAGCACATGCACCATTTTATCTTCAAAATAATAATTTAATATTGGAATGGCAAAATCAAAGGATGCATTCCGAATTTTAATAAACATTGCAAAGTTACTGTCTAATACTTTCTAGAGCAATATTATGTAATGGTAGTAATAGCGCATGTTATAGGCTATCCTTCTAAATTTGTATGTCTAAGTCTTAACCACCAGTTTTTCAGAATGTGACTGTATCTTTAAAGAGGTAATTAAGGTAAAATTAGATCATATGTGTGAATATGACTGTCATCCTTATAAGAAAAAGTAATTAAGACACTGACAGAGGGTAGACATGTGAGGACCCAGCAAGAGGCTAGCCATCTGCAAGCCACGGGAAGATGCATGCCTCAGAAAAAAAACCAAACCTGCCAGCAGTCTGATTTTGGATTTTCAGCCTCCAAAACTGTGAGAAAATAAATTCCTGTTGTTTAAGCCTTAAGTCAACCAGTCTGTGATATTTTGCTATGGCAGTCCTGGCAGAACTAATGCAGAGGGAATCTTTATCATAATTTAATTGAAAATATTCCCATTGCTTTCCCCCCTTGCTGAGTAGAGCTTTTGGTTTCACATTGTAAAAAGGCTTCCATAATTTCTGACTTCATTAATAAGTCTTTATATGGTAGAGATTTGATGTTACTTTTTTGATGTATATGTTTTACCACCTATGGAGAAGGTAATTTGATCCTCTTTGTCCAGTTCATATCTTGAATTATATTAGCAGATTTCCTGTCATATCCTCCATACATTTTTTTAGGTATTTTTAATGCATTTTTTTTATTTCAAGAAAAAGTTTTCATGTTTTTTTTTCCTGGAACATATTTTTAAAATTAATTAATTAACATTCATTCCCTAAGCATCGTCACAGCATACAAAATGTTATTTCCCATCCAGAATATACTACATAGTGGCTTAATCATGCATGTTATAGTCAATAATTTTCCATTTATAGTTTATATATATATATATATCCCTATTTCTGACCCTCTGCCCTTTCCCACCCTCTCTCACACTCTCTCTCTTAAAGCCAGGAAACAGGTTAAGATCTATTCAAATAGTAGATACATGAATCTATCAACAGCTCAAGACAGGACAAAAATCTTTAAAACCGGACAACAAAGCCTTGAAGAAAATCAGCAATATTTCAGTCAAAAGTCATAAAATGCTATTTCACCAGTTCAGTCTCATGTACTTTATCTTCTGTTGTGGTTCGATCTTCCCAGTTGAATTCTGGGATATAATATTCAACTCCAGACTTGTCCTACTTTTAAGTTGGCCATTTTCTTAGTTTTTGAACTCTTATTTCTGTGTGTCTGTATTTAATTTTCCTGATACAGCACTCCCTTGAAAACTTCTTGGAGATCTGGTCTGGTGCTGGTAAATTCTTTCAGGTTTTGTTTATCTGAGAATGTTTCTTGTCTTTTCTTCCCATATGAAGGATAATCTTGCCTGGTACAGTATTCTTGGTTGAAATTGCTTTTCCCTTAATACTTTGAATATATTTTCCCATTCTTTCCTCACTCGCATTGTTTCTGATGAGAGGTCTGCTGTTAGCCTGATGGGATATCCTTTGTAGGCAATTTGCTGTTTCTCTCTTGCTAGTCTTAGTATCTTGTCTTTGCCTGTGTTTTTTGTCAATCTGGCTATAATGTGTCTTGGAGAAGATCTTCTTAGGTTGATTCTATTTGGGGTCCTTTGTATTTCTTGGGACTGGATCTTTGAGTATCTCTCTAGGTTTGGAAAGTTTTCTTGCAAGATTTCATAGAATAGATTATCAATGCCCTTACAAATCTCTTTGCCTTCTGGGATACCAGTTATACAGATGTTTGGACATTTGATGGTATCTAGTATTTCTCACATATTAATCTCATTTTGGGGGGCCATTTTCTCAGTCTCCATGGTGGATTTTTCTGGGCCAACAATTTTCTCTTCTACAAATGAGATTTGATTTTCTTTATGATCTAGTCTGCTTTTAATACTTTCAAGGGAGATTTTGACTTCTTGTATTATAGCATTCATCTCTAACGGGTCCATTTGATTCTTTTTTAAAGTGTGTAATTCCTGTTTTAGATCTTGCACGAATTTCCTCACCTCCTGGAACTCGTCATCTCCTTTCTCCATTCTCTTCTGCAGTTCATTGTCTCTCTTCTTTTCCTTCTCTGTTAGCTTGGCCATTATGAATATTCTAAATTCTTTATCAGACATTTCCATGATTTCCATTGAACTGTCTGTGGATGAAGAGAAGCTATTCTTTTCCCTTGGAGGAGAGGTATTTTCTTGCTTTCCCATATTTCTTTTGGCCCTGTGGTGATTTCAATTCATCTGATGGATGGTGTGTTTCTTCCTAAACTTGAAGTTCAATTTAAGTGTTCAGGCGCATGCAGAAGGAGGTGATCTGGAATCTCTTTGCCATTCTGTTTTGATCTCACTTGAGTTTGTGGGCTGGAGGCTGAATTATCAGTAGAAAATCTTCATTTCTCTTTTTTCCCTGAAATAACTAGTTCTCAGGAGTCATGGAGGTGTCTTATTCTGAATACTTGGCCCTTGCCTCTCCTCCTCCATACATTCTTGAAAAAAATATTTTATTAATAGATTTATGCTTTTGTAATATGTCTCTGGAATCTATTCCTAATATTTAATTTCAAATTAATGTATCACTATTCATAAGTGAGATTGTCTTAGTCTTTTGTTGTGTTTGTCAAGTTTTGTTTTCAATTCTGTTTTAATAACAGAATTAGATTTTGTTATTTTGGAGTGTTAACAAAATTTGCATCTGAAATTTATTGATAATTCGGTTTCTTTCATGGGAATTTATCTACTTTGATGATCTATATCTTTGTATTTGTTTTCTACTATTATAACAAATTCACACAACTTAGCAGCTTAAAACTGCAACCATTTATTACCTCACAGTTCTATGAGACCCAGGCTTGACTGCATGTACTGCTTAGGGTTGCCCAAAACTGAAATCAAGATGTCAGCTTGCTGGGCTCTTATCTGGAAGCCCTGGGAAAGAATCTGCTTATAACCATTCAGAGTATTGGCATAATTCTACCCCTCATGGTTTTAGAACTGATGACCCATTTCCTTGCTGCCTGTCAGTAGGGATCTACTCTATTTCTGAGGGTCACCTGTATTTCTTTACATGTGGCTCTCTCCATCTCCAAACCTATAATAGTGCATTGGGTCTTCTTGAGCTTAGAGTCTGTATGACCTTTTTCTACCACCAACTGGAGAAAGGTCTAGGCTCATGCAATTAGACTCACCCAATAATCTCCTTGTCTTAAGGTCAATTGTACCATATTACAGAACATAATTATGAGAGTATTATTTCATCACATTCCCAGATTCTAGGAACTAAAGTAAAATATCTTTAGTGGGCCATAGTAGATATTCTACCACAGTCTTCTAGGGTCAGTGTTAATAATTTAGGTGTCCTAATAATAAATCATCCATTTCACCCAGGTATTTAACATTTATGCATGGATTGGTAAAGTATATTTTTATAAAAGTTATTTAATTACTATCGTATTTACTCTTCATTTTTTACTATATTTTTATTTTTTAAGTTTAGTTTTACATTCCTTTTAAGAGAGAGTGTGTGCATGAGAGTGAGAGAGAAAAACATAGGCATCCTCAATAGAGTCTTATCACACTGTAATCTCCTTCCCCCAGTCCTCCAACTGGCCTGGATCTTGGGGGTGGATGACCTGACATGTTTCAGGTAGATGCAAAATCTAACCCTGTGGTTAGCCTTGTAGCTTCCAGCAGTGCAGGTCAATATGCTACCACTGGTGCCACCAAGGCTGAACTTCACTTTTGTGGCAGACCAGGACCATGGTCGGCCATATAGAAGTGTGTAAGTCCAGTGTCTCTAACCTTTACGCCACCTGCTGGTTCTCTGATATTTTTAAATTATTTTTTTTCACTTGTTATAGACTTCATGCACTACTAGAGAGACAGAGAGAGGGAAAGTGAAAAAGCACTCCTGGGAAAGATGGCCAAGCCACAGTCCCCTCTCTTCCATTCTCCTCTCAGGACTTCAGGCATGCACACACTTGTGTCCAGTATATTTCCAAGCTGCTGGGTCAGAGATTTGAACCATGCAGTTGGCCATGAGAGATCCAGCTGCTTTAACCACACTGCCACCAGCTAGCCTCACTTTTGATCTTTTATATTTATGCTTTCTGTCTTTTTCTCTTAAATATGTTAGCAAGGATTATTTCCCTTACAGCAAAGAACCATCTGTTAAAGTAATTGATTAGTCCTACTGGTTTTATATTCCTCATACATAAACTTCATCTTTTATCTTTATTATCTCTCAATTTTGTTCTTATTTAATATTTTAAATAAAGGTTCAAATATTGCTTGTGTTCTTGTTTTATCAAATAAGTGACTTGATTTTTATTCTCTTTTGTTTGATAGCTAGACAGTTTATGTTCTGTCTTCACATTTCATACTTTCTCTCTTAAGTTTTCATTCTGGAGTCTAACTAGGAGCCAAGATAAGCCAATCAGTCGCCATCTAAATTTGAGCTACAAGTGGCCCCATTCAAGGATTTCAACCACGGAAGACTCTCTGTCCAGACTTCACCCTCCTGCTCCCCAGTCTAGCCAGGAGCCAGGTTAGAACACCCTACTCATTCTTGCTGTCTCTTTCCATCTTTCTCTATATATTTTAAGGTTTTTTTCCTTCTTTCTAAGTTTGAAACTTAGCTATCTGGTGCTCTTTTGTCTTTCTAATTATTATTTTTCCCTGCCCCCATAGAGTAAGCCAATCGGCTGCCATCTATATTTAAGCTACAAGAGGCCCAATTCAACCACGTGCTAGCAACATGAACAGGTTTCATTTTTTGAAAAAATAAATTTCTTCTTCTCTTTTTCTTATTGCTTTTGTCTTTTTTTCTCTTCTTTTTTTTCTATTCATTTTCCTTTTCTTTTTACCTTTCTAACTTTTCTGCTCAGCCTCCATACACTAATTTTTTAGATAGTCTATGTACTCAGTAGCAAATTATATGAAATCTTTTAGGGTCAGATTAATCCTCAATTTTCATTGAATCTGTTGTGCAAAGGGAGAAAAATGGTACTGTTTATAGACTTCAGGTTACCTCCTTCTGCATTCCTCTTATTGCTCAGATTTAATTTCAAAAAACAGGAAAGAGCATATAATCCATCAGATGACCAGAACCACCGCAGAGGCACAAGAAATATGAGAAATGAAGAAAACATCTCTCCTCTAATGGAAAGGAATAACTCCTCTCCCTCCATAAAATACACAAGGGAACTCAATGAAATGTCAGATAAAGAGTTTAAAATATTCATAGTAACAAAGCTAATGGAAATGCAAGAGAATAGAGACAATGAACTCCAGAAGATGCAGGAGAAAAGAGACACTGAATTCTAGGAGGTGAGAAAGTTCTTGCACAATCTGAAAGAGAAAATACACATCATAAAAAAAAATCAAATGGAATTGTTAGAGATGAAGGCTGTAATACAGGAAATCAAAACTTCTGTTGAAAATATCAAAAGCAGATTAGATCATGCAGAAGATCAAATCACAGATATAGAAGGTAGAACCTCTGACCTAGAAAAATTCACCAAAAAGACTGAGAAAATAACCCCCAAAAATGAAAATAGCATATCAGTAATACTAGACACCATTGAACACCCAAACATTCGAATCATTGGTATCCCTGAAGGTGAAGAAACTAATAAGGGCATTGATAATCTATTCCATGAAATCCTGGAAGAAAACTTTCCAAACCTAGAGAGGCACTCAAATATCCAAACTCAAGAAATACATAGGACTCCACTTAGAATCAACCCAAGAAGATCTTCCTGAAATGCATAATAGCCAGATTGATAAAAACCACAAACAGAGATAAAATACCAAAGTTGGCAACAGAGAAATGACAAGTTAATTTCAAAGGATATCCCATAAGGCTAACATCAGACTTCTCATCAGAAACAATGCAAACAAGGAAAGAATGGAAAAATATATTCAATGTGCTAAGTGAAAAACAATTTTCAACCAAGAATACTATACCCAGCAAGATTATTTTTTATATGGAAAAAAAAAGACAAAAACACTCTCATATATGAAAGAAAGAATTTACCAGCACCATAGCAGCTCTCCAGAAAGTGCTGAGGGGACTCCTATACCAGGAAAACTAAAGTCAGACACACAAATAAGAGTATAAGAAACAACCAAGAGAATAGCCAGCCTAATGGTAGGGACAAGTCCAGAGTTGAATGTTAACTCCCAGAGTTTAAATGGAAAGATTAGACCACCGTAACACTGCAAATTCAATAGAAGAGAGATTACTTGAGTCCAAAGTAGTAAAACATTTTTTTTTTTACTTTAGATGAAAACATTACTGATTTTCTCTGATGCTTTAATTTCCACACTTAAGGATTTTTGTCTTCTCTTGAACTGTTGATAGGGTCATCAACCTATTATTTGAACTGAATCCTAATCTTTTTCCTGGCTTTAAATTTTAAACAAATTTCTCTTAACATTTTTTTATCTACTAAAACTAAAACATTTTAAATTAAAAAAATGCATTAAAATACCTATTAATACCTATTTAATGACTGCAGTAAAATTTATAGACCCAGGGAAGTGCTACTTTATAGTATGCTCACTTTACTCACTGAGGTTTATGCCCAAAGTCAGATATGCGCTCATAATTATGTATATATCGGCTGTGCTTGCTATTGAAAGTCTTTAAATTAATTAAGATCTTTAGTGGATCAATAAAATGTGAAAAAAAAATGGCATGGAAAACAACTATATACCAGAGACAATGTGGGAGAAGGGGGGAAGTTGGCAGAGGGTGAGATATAGGGAATCAAGAGGGGGGGAAAAAGCAAAATATATAATAAGCAAGAAATAGAAAATTATTTGTTGATAACATGAATGGTAGTATCTTATCCTTGATTGAACTAATATCCAATGTATACTGGACAGAAAATCTCATCTTGTATAATACTGTATTGATGTATAGTAAATTATTGTAAATAAGTAAATAAATAAAAAGAAAATCAGATTAAAACGTTCAGGTTACATTAGAAACCTAGTAAACCATTAGAAATTTTCCTAGATAGATTTAATCAGTAGTTAGCAACAAAAATAACCTTTTAAAAATATATTGCAGTTTTTGAAATGTATGATATCTAAGTGTTACTTTTTCATTTGCAAATCTTGACAAATTTTAATGTTATCTCCTGCAAAATAAACCATTCTGTGTAGCAGTCAAGATTGTGAATTTCAGAACAAAATTTCGTGAACAAAGCTTAGCATACAGTAATAAATATAGAACCAATTTCGAGGTTAAAAAAAATAGTACAGTTAGGAATTTTTGAGTCTATATCAACATTATCAGGTACTAAAATTAAGTAATAGGATTACTGATTTTTTTCCTTTAAAAAGCTAGAAAATATTTTGACATCCATTCTCAACATGCACTTGCTATGTTTGCCCATTGTTTTATCCAGTGTTAAATAAAAGCTATAAGATACCAAAAAAAGTTTTTATTGTGTACTAACTAGTTTTCTTACTCTTTTTTATCTTTTTAAATATGGAATGCTTCATGAATTTGCATGCCATCCTTGTACAGGCGCCATGTTAGTCTCTGTATCATTCCAATTTTAGTATATGTTCTGTTGAAGCAAGCACAGTTTTTCTTACTCTTTACAAGTTCATATTCAGTCATTTCATTATCACTGTAAAGTTTTCTTCTGTATCTATGAATGTGTTTTTAATTTCATTTTGTTTCTTCTTTAAGGACACTGATTTTGTAGTTGGCATCTCCTTTGTCTTGCTCATGTATGTATCCATCTATCTACACACATACACACACACACACACATACACACACACACACACGATATATAAAATTTTATCTATAAGTCATTAAGTTCTGATCTTTTCCTTTTTATTCCCTCAAGTTTCTCCTCCATATTCCTGATTGCAGTCTTAGCAACATCAATCTCCTTTATACTGGTTCCAAATTGGCATTTACTTCTGCAATAACTCAGGTTTTTCTTTAATTTCTTTCTTAAGCCCTTTCAGCTTACTCTTCACCATCTTCTATCTTATCATCTGCTTTTGAGATTTTGTAGCTCCTTTGTGTGTGCTCATTTCATTGTGACCATACTGCCTTTCTTGGTTTTCTTTCATAGAAAAGTACTTGTTCATAAATATCTGCTGTTTTAGGGCATAGTTCTTCAGTGTGTATTTTGGTCCTACATTTAATTTAGTATGTTCATTCTATCATTTTAATTTGTGTTTTTATTTCTGAAACCTATGTAGATGCCTTTTTGGTTGCTTCTCATCTTTAAATGAGTGCTTTCAAGGTCAGGTATTTGCACAACTCTAAGCTGGAGGGTCGGACAGGAAAATGAGTTGGGACAGAGATGAAAGAATACTGCCCTATGATAGGAATCCATTCTAGAGATAAATTTCTGCTTTGCACAAACAGGAGGTTCACAAAGAAACCCAGTATATAAAGGTCCTTCTGGAATTAACTTAATGTTTACATCTTTTCTGCTGACTGAGATCAACAGTTGCAGAGCTGATTATCACCAACTGTCTTTCTTTCACCCTGATACTCAGGCAATAAGCTTCATGCAAAGATGCTGTGTCTGCACGGGTTCTCATTCCGCACTGCCTCAACAGAAACTCTGTACTCGCACAATATGCTCAAGGATGTTCCACCAAAATCAAGCAAATAATTTCAAGTAAAGTATTTTTGGTTTGGCGACTTGATATTACAGAACTTGATTTACTGCCCAACATCTGCAGAGTGTATGCCCTTTCTTGGCATCCATACTGCATTCCCCTGCTGCTAAACTAGCAAGCACACAGGTGTGTATCCTCCCTAAGTAATGTTTGCATCTTGCCCAAAGGAGAGCCCTCTCTCTGGAAAACCACTTATTTCACAAGAAACAAAGTCAACATGTCCAAAATGTCGCTTTCAAATCCAGGATTAACAGGTGAGGCTCTAAGTGCAGAAACATAAAATGCCATCAGGATGTTGGTCGGTGTTTGTGGTTGATGAGAAACTGGGTAGAAGCATTAGCATTTTATGTTCTTCCGGAGAATTTTCACCTCTTTTCCTTTTTGTGAGCCAGGAAAATTGGGCCATATCATCTAATGAAAATGTACCATCTGCATGTCTTTCCATGTAGTTACACTGAACTGGGCGAGCCCTGATAGAAAAACTCAACTGTGATGACAGTATGTCTTATTTTAACCTTCCCAATGTTAATTGGAAAACTTTCCTGTCACATAGCGTAATAAAGGTGGAAATGACGGATGTGGTAAATGATTACATGTCAGAGGCATTATCAGAAATGCTTAATGTCTAGATCTGTTTCCAACTAATGACCAAGATGGTATTAGGAAATTAGCAAAAGCTAGACACTGCGGTCAGGCTACTATGTTGTGATAAAACCGATGTAGTGTGAAAATTAAAATAAATAAAAACAAAACAGCTATTGCAAGAAATAAAAAGTGTGATTCCCATAGGCAACAGAATACTGACAATGTGCAATCTAGTCAGAGTAGTTCAGTGCCTATAAGCCACTTTTAGAAAGAAATAGAAGAGCAGAAGCGATGGCTCCTCCATGAGGCCATGATCTTTTTACCCAAATAACAAAACAAACATAATCATATGAAAATTAAGGGCATATTAGAAAGAAGACTGTGCAAGAAATTAAACAAGTATGGAGCAACACTAAGAAATGACCCCCTTTGCTAGGAATAGCATCTAACTTCTCTTTTGTTTGTTTGTTTGTTTTAGAGGTTTTTGCTATAGGGTGCATGTGCTCGCCAGACAGAGAGAGACAGAGAGACAGAAAGCAAGAAATCACCTCCTGGAGGGAGGACCATGCCGCAATCCCTTCTCCTCCATTCTCCTCTTGGGATCTTGGGCACGCAAGCACACACGCCTGGCGTGAGTTTTAAGCCAAGTACCAAAAGCACAAGGGACCAAAGTTTTAAGCCACCGGGCCCAGGACACAAGCCGCGGTCAACTACATGGGAGTCCAGCAACATAACCATTACGCTAACTGCTGATCCCGCATCTAACTTCTGAAGTCAAAGGACAATCACTTTAACTTTGGAATATGATTGAGGTAGATTGGATTATTGATCCTACTTCACGGACTGTTACAGGATTCTGTACATCACAGTCATCACTATATACTTTATAGCATCCTCCTACTGTTGACAGAATATTCTTCCCTGGTGCATTATATTGACCTTTACCATGTGACTTGCTTTGATCTATGGAATGTTAGTAGGTAGGATATGAGCAGAAGATCTATTTATTTATTTATTTTTAGAAAGATTTTGCTATAGTGTGCATGTGCTCATCGGAGAGACAGAATACAAGAAATCACCACCCAGGATGGATGGCCATGCTGCAATCCCTTCTCCTTTATTCTCCTCTCAGGATTTTGGGCACACAATCACATGCATTGGCATGAGTTTTAAGCCGCTGGGTCTGGTACTTAAACCATGGTCGACTATGTGGGAGTCCAGTGAAGTAACCTTTATGCAATCTGATGGTCCTGAGCAGAGGACTTAAATATGCTTGTGCAGTTGGCTTTGGTCCCTTGTGCTTTTGATACTTGCTATGATAAAGCCATACTCTAGGTGGCTGTGTCTAGTGAGCAACACATGAAGAGGACCAGGACGCAACTCACAGCGTGCAGCTGTGGAGCCAAGGTTAGCCAACCTGCCACTGATAAGACTACCCTACATTGCTTCATTCATGCCACTGTTCATTTCAAAGGGGTTTTTGACTGAAAGAAATAAAACTTAAGTGTCTGACACATAGTCTAATAGACTTTGCCTTTTTAAATAGTTTTCCTTTTCTTAGAAAGTTCAGAATCCCCAGGGGCCATTCAGTGGCCTAGGGGTTAAAGTGACTAGATCCGACATGGCTGACTGTGCTGTTTGAGTACCAGACCCAACAATTTGAAAATCATGCCAGGCGCATGTGCATTCATGCCCACAATCCCAAGGGAGAGTTGGATTAAAAAGAGTTTGATCTCTGACCCTGTTCCATGGGGAGTGCTTTATCTCTCTCTCTCTCTCATGAGTGCACAGGCCTTCTGGCAAAATATTTTTTAAAAATAAAAAAATTTCCAAGTTTACAAGCTTAAAATTTTTAGTGAGTCCTTTCTGTATTCACAACACTTTTGAAATTGTGATAAATTATTTATAACATAAAATTTGCCATCTAAACTGTTTCAAATACTCAGTTCAGTTGCTATGCAACCATCACCACCACCCATTCTCAAAATACTTCTCATATTGTAAAACTGAAATTCTTTTCCCATTAAACAATTCCAAAGCCCTCACTCTCTTGCCTCCTGGCAACCATGATTCTACTGTCTGTCTCTATGAATTTGAATATTCTAGGTACCTTAGATAAGTGAAATCATAACAGTATTTTTTTGTTTGCAACCAACTTATTTCCATGTTGCTATGTCAGGAATTAATTTCCCTTTTAACAGTTGAATAATATTCCATTGTATTGATATACCATTATTTTGTTTATCCATTTAATGTTGATGTATATTTGGGTTGATTCCATTTTTTGCTGTTGTAAATAATGTTTCAGTGGGAACGAGCAGTTAGCGTAATGGCTATGTTGCTGGACTCCCACATAGTCAACCACAGTTCGTGTCCCGGACCCAGTGGCTTAAAACTCATGCCAGGCGCGTGTGCGTGCGTGCCCAAGATCTCGAGAGGAGAATGGAGGAGAAGGGATTGCGGCGTGACCTTCTACCCTGGGGGCTGATTTCTCACTTTCTGTCTCTATGTCTTTCTCTGGCAAGTGCACGCGTCCTATAGTGAAAATCTCTCAAAAAAAAAAATGTTTCAGTGAGCATGGATGCAAAAGTTCCTATTTGAGTCCCTACTTTTAATTTTTGGGGGGTCTATACCCCCCAAAATTGTTATTAATTCTATTTTAAACTTTTTAAGAAATAGCCATATTGTTTCACATATTTCAGACATTTTTTTTAATCAATTGATTTGGGGGAGGAAAAAGAATATCCTTACAGAATACAGTCCAGTCCCTGCATGTTTACATAAAGAAACGTATTCTTCAGAAGGAATAGGGAATGCACACAAGCTCATTCACCTGTATTACTAGAACATACCTTTGTTTATTCCAATTTTGCCAGAAAACTTTAAAATTTTGGCCCATGAGAAACTCCCTCTATGAAGACTTTTATGATTCTCCAAAGGGATCTGGCCTGCATTGGTGCCATGGCCCCATCTTTGCTGTGTACTCATCTGTGTTCAGATGTCTATTACCCTACTGTAGGAAGGGCCATAATTTGCTTACCTTCTTCTTTGTTTCTCCAGTGACTTGCATATTCGCTTAATTGACATTTACAAGAGGACTCATATACTATGTCACATGTAAGTTCTCATGTGCCCTCAGTCTATTAGTATTTGGACACTTCTCATCACGTGCTAAAACAGCTCTCTTTATGCCACTCATAAGTTGGTTTTTCTGACATCTCTGAGTGCAAGACATGGTTGGCCATGCCCTCTGTGGGACCTTCCCTGTGCAGCCTTTCTTCTCCTGTCTCTTGTCTACCTCTCTGGTCACTATGTGTCAGTCTGAGCTAATCTACTCTGCTTCATGGAGGCCTTTCCAACTTTGTATGCTTATCCATCAACTTTTCTTGCAAATCTATAGTCACTGACAAAATCACATGCTCACCCCACAATTTCATCCAATATCCCCTTTGCTTCCTGTCACATTTACCTATCCTGATCTTCCATCTTCCTGAGAGCAAAGACCACTTTTCAGGTGGCCTAACAGAGATCTCCACACAAAGGACCCTCCATCCTTCACTCTTACTCTTGTCTATGTTGTCCCCCTTCCACTCATTTCCACCTACTTGGCTTTGGTGGCTACCTTGACCTATTCCTAATTAAATTCAGAGATTGCTAATGCCTCCCTCTGTTATATGTAATAGCCCACTAGAAATGTCAGCCTGTCCCACTATGGCTCTCGAAGCTGCTTTTCCCTGTTGATGCTTCCACTGTATTAGTTTAGGTATTTGGCATCCATCATGAGGCCTCCAATTTATCCTGCACATTGCTACACAATGTGGATTATGCCAAATACCTGCTCAAATATGCCTGGTGGCTTTTAACCCTCATCAGCCTTCAATCAGGTGATGGAAGGAACATGAAGACTGTAACACCTGAAATCAGCCTTCACTTAACATGTCACTGGGAAGAGAGTCTATGCACACCAAAAATCACTTCCCCATCTTAAACACACATTGGTTTTCTTTTTTTTTTCCCCTAAAAAAGAGATCTCAGAATATCTTCTATCTCTGTACAGACTTCTATCCTCCTTTCTTCACCTGAACACCCCTGTGGGGAGCACCCCTTTGCCTCCCGAATCTTTCTGATGAGCCACTTCTGTCCTGGTTTTGGCACAAAACTTCAACCCAGGAGTGATGAGATGGTAAATATCCTGCCCTGCAAATTCTCCTTTTCATTGCTGCAGATGTTTCCACTTGCATTTGGGATGCAAATATTGGCCAGGTCAGGGGTCTTCATTGTGAATGTCTGTGCCCTTGGCTGCCATGCCAGCTGCCAAATGCTGTTCAGCGGCTGTTCCAGCCCCAGAGGGTATTATAGAGGAATCATATGAACAAGCCACTGCCCAGGTGCCATGTGGATTAGCGAGCAGACAGATGGTCTCTGTTCTGGACATTCACAATATGTTTGGGCTCAGCAAGTGTGGAGAGGTGAAGTTCTGGGCTTAGCAAAAACCGGCTCATACCCAGACCCAGCTGCATGAGGTGCTACAAGCCCAGACCTACATGAGATGCAAGGAGTACTGGTTAAGCAATTGTGATTACTGTAGTCTGCACAGGGAAACTGAGCAGCACTCTGGACCTCACCAATCTGTGGACGCCTCTGGAGTCTGGAAGATAACGAGGCTCTTCAATCAGATAAGATTAATTTTCAAGAGGCAAAGACCACTAGGGAAAAGAAGGATACATTCCAAGGACTGTGGACCTCAAAAGAACTGATTCATTACAGAGCACAAATCCTTTCAAGTGCTGGGCCCACTCCCAGGGTCCCTAATCTGTACTCTGGACACTCAGGTCTAGAGCTGAAAGCAGAATGAATTTAAACTCTTAACAGCTGGGGCTGGCTGGCTAAGAGGGAAACCATACATGACACATGGCCTGAACAAGTGCTTCAAGAATAAATTCAAGTCCAGCCACTTACTTCCCAGCATCATGAAAAAACAATTAAACCCCCTCTGCTGGAAAGTGCAGTCCAGGGTACCTCCAAGAAGGGCATGATAGCACAGGGAGCTGAACTAATGTCCTTGAGTCTCTTAAGTGGGTTTAAAGCACAACCAGTGACAGTGCATACAAAATCAGCTATTTTGATTCTTCAGAAGAGACATTGATAGACTGTTCTTCATGGCAGGCTCCTGCGTAGGAAATGAGCCCAGGGGATACAACCAGGGACACGAGAATGGGGAAAGTGCTGGATCATTACATAAAACAGATGTTACTTATCCATGGAGGAACTGAGCTGAAGCTTTGCCAGGGCCACTGATGGAAAGGCTGGCAAGGCACAAAATATGAATCAAATGAAATCCAGCAGGCTGTCAGGACACACAGTCCAGCACGAGAGACCTAAACGAGACTGATGGGGAGCGTGGGGGTTCAGGAAGAGGGTAAGAGTAATCAAGACAGTGCCAAAGAAATAAAGCCAAAGTCTGAATAGTTTTCAAGTAGTATAGCCTAGCATAATATGCACGAGTCAAGAGAGGGCCTGGGACAAAAGCAGAGACACGATGATCTCAAGGGAACCAAGACCCTGAGGTGGACTTTCTTTAGAAAACTAAGACAAAATTAATATGAGTACTGGCCACGAGGCTCTTAAATACAACAGCCCACATAGGGGATTTATTTTATTTATTTATTTTTTAGAGAGAGATTTTTGTTATAGGGTGTGAGCGCTTCTGTTGCCCAAGAGACAGAAATACAGAAAGTGAGAAATCACCCTCCCCCCTAGAGTAGATGGCCACACCACAATCCCTTCTCCTCCATTCTCTTCTCATAATTTTGGGCATGTACACACATGTGCCAGGGGTGAGTTTCAAGCCACCAGTCCTTGGTCTGGATTCAAAACAAGGTCGGCCATGTGGGAGTCCAGTGATGTAACCATTATATCATCTGCTGATCTGCGGGGTTTAAGGCAGTGAAATTATTCTATACTGGTGCATATATGACATTACTCATTTGTCAAAACCCACAACACCCTACCACACAAGAACAATCCTAATGTAAATCAAGGACTTTAGTCACTATATCAATATTGGTTCATCAATTGAAATTACTATACCACATCAGTTCAAGATATTAAGAACAGAGAAAACTAGGAAGAGGGCATGTGGAAACTGTTCTTTCTGCTTGATTTTTCCATAAACTGAATACTGCTGTACTGAATAACAAAATAATACTTAATAGTTTTTATAAAGGCAGCCCTGGGGCAAGCAGGTGGTAGTGGTTAAGGCACTGGACTCCTATGTGGCCAACCATGGTTTGAGTCCCGGGCCTGGTGGCTTGAAACTCATGCCAGGTGTGTGTGCGTACATGCCCAAAATCCTGAAAGTAGAACAGGGAGAAGGGATCACAGCATGGCTATCCTCTCTATAGTTTGATTTCTCACTGTTTGTCTCTCTGTCTCTCCTGGGAATGCATGTGGCCTATAACAAAAAATCTCTTAAAAAAAAAAAAAAAAGGCAGCCCTAAGAGGAACCAACTGAACTCCTGCATCAAGCTCTTTAACAACAAGGTCACGTGGAAATGACCTTACCAAGTGACCCCCTAAGTCAGTCTAAAGCTCTAGGAAATATGTTATTTCACTTAATCTTATTAGGAAAACCATTCCATACTTGAATATGTACACTGAATTCAGTTTTCTCTTTTCTAGTTCTAGCACACTAGAGTCAAGATTTAGATTTGTATATTTCTGCTTAATAAAGGACTTCATTTACCTAATCTAATATTGTTGTTAGATAGATAATACCCAAACAAGAGTGAAGTTTTATAAAATAGTGATACCATTTTTTCAACTGCTAGAATACAGAACTATTCCTCAAACTCAGATGGAAATACTCCTTTAAATATCTATACCTTATCAATGAAATTTTCATTATAAATTAAATAAGATTAAGAAATTTGGTAAAATGTCTAAAACTTTCATATTGGTTCCATAGTCAACTCACAAATGCACACACAAAAGACCTAGATGGCCCTAATTTATTAAAAACAATTAAAGATAGGTAAAAATCCTAACATATTACTATTTTCCTATAGCAAATATCTCAAAAATTGCTTTTACTTTTGCTAAACTATTATTATGGTTAAACATCTGCTCTTATTTTTCTGCTTCTGAACTTAAATTATACCAAGTCATTTGCCTCTCTCATTCACTCATGACGCACTGAGGATTGTAGTGCCTGTGAGACAGTTCTATGCCAGAGGGAACATAATGGAAGTTTGACAATAAGATTCCCCCCCCCAATGCCATAAAGCTGATGAAGAGATGAAAATCTTCAGTAAGTTGCTAAAAATGTGTCTGGAGCTGCCTGGGATGCCAAGGTAGCCTATTGAAGCAATTCCACCCAACTGTGACAACTGAGCACCAAAGTTCTTATGTACAGGACCTTTCATCTGAAGAACAAAACTGCAAGAAACCTTCTCCATCATGAACAGATGGCATTAGTGGTCACATTCTGTCTTTAAAGTCTCCCTTGGGTTTTTCCCTGGCTGGATGAGCTCCTGCTCAAGTTTGAGATATTAAGTAGCTTGAACCTCATATTATCTGATAAGCACAAAACAAACCAGAATCCAAGCAATCCACGCAAAGGTTAAGATTGGAAATGAGAAGGTGTTATAGTCTGAGTGTTTGTGTCTTTCCAAAATGCATATGTTGGGATCATATCTCTCAGTGTGATGGTATTAGAAGGTGTTTGGGAGATGAGTAAGTCATGAGGATGAAACCCTATGAATGAAATTAGTTTCTTTATAAAAAGGATCCCAAAAAGCTCTCTCCCTTTTTCTTGCTATGTAGAGGTACACAAGAAGAAGAAACTCTATAATAGGACCAAGTATGGTGGCACTCTGATCTTGGACTTTCAGGGTCTAGAACAGTGAGGAATAAATATGGGTTGTTTCTAAGCTACCCAATCTATGACATTTTATAGCAGCTCAAGCGGACTATGACAGAGGGAGTGATAGCTGATCTTTACAAAGTAATAGCTAGCTTTTACAAAGAACTCTGCAAGTGCTAAGCTCTAGAATACTAAGAACTCTGTGTGTGTGGTTATGGATGGTGACAACAGACATTGTATGTGTACATATGCACATGTATCCAACCTTTGTGTGTGTGTATATGTGTACTTGGCCTTGGGCTGTCTTTTGAATTCAACTTGTCAGTAAGGAGATGAGTATCTTTAAATAGAAGCTGAGTTTTATTGACTTTTGGGAACTGCAAGAATTTTGATTTAAATAAGTGAGAACCACAAGACTCTCCTTAGAAGCTCATTTGAAAAAAAGGATGCTGGAATTAGGGCCAAAGAGAGTAAAGCAAAATGGAATACAAAGAAGTGAAATTTGTGCAGTGAAAACTTGCTACAGACACAAGAGAAACCCACTCTGATGGCATGAGATGGGCATGGGACTCAAGCCCTAGTAAGAGGGCACAGATGAGGGAACTGTATTGTTAGACATAATAGCTGATCTTTACAAAGAATTCTGCAAGTGCTAAGCTCTAGAGTATGAAGAACTGTGTGTGTGTGTAATCTTTATAAGGTAGTAACTGTCATTGTCATCCCACTTCAAATTGGGAAATGAGTGGACAAAGGGACTGAACTCAATCGAATTACATACCTGATAAATATAGAACCTGGGACTGCCACCCACGCTGTCACACCCAATTCTTTGATCTTTGCTATCATACTATGAATCTAGCCACACACCAAGAGCGAGTGCAAAGTAATCCTTACCATATTTATTACGCAGATTGTATTATTTGTTTTAGCAATTGTAAAAGTATAATAGTTACAAGATATGGTAGATAGAAGAATGCTCTCCAACTCCCCAAAGACATACATGTCTTAGTCCCTGGAATCATGAATACGTTATGTTTTAGAGCAAGCAAAATTTTTTTGGGGGGGGAGTTTTCCTTTTTTTTTTTTTGCTATAGGGCGCGTGCGCTCACCAGACAGACAGGGACAGAGAGACAGAAAGTGAGAAATCACCCCCTCGGGGGGATGGCCACACCGCAATCCCTTCTCCTCCATTCTCCTCTTGGGATCTTGGGCATGCACGCACACGCACCCAGTGTGAGTTTTAAGCCACCAGGTCCGGGACGCGAACTGTGGTCGACTACATGGGAGTCCAGTGACATAGCCATTACGCTAACTGCTGGTCCCATAGAGCAAACAAAATTAAAGTCACCGGTGGAAGTAAGATTGCTAGTTAGCTGAATTTAAGATTGGGAAAATATCCTGCATTATTTGGGTAGGTGTTATGTAATAGCAAGTGTCCTTAGATATTAAAGAAGAAGACAAGAGAGATCAGAGAAGTTCTTTGTGAGACCTTGACTGGCTCTTGGTGACTGGGAAGATGAGGGATGAAACCGTACACCAAGAAATGTGGGAAGCCTCCAGAAACCAAACAATGCAAAGAAACAAATTCTCTAAAGCTTTCAGAAAGATGGCAGCCCCGTTGATGACTTGATTTTAACACAGTAAGACCCATACCAGACTTCTTTTTTTTTTCAAATTATTTATTTATTTATTTTTATTATTATTATTTTAATGTGCTATCAGGTACATGCATTCATCAGAGAGAGACAGGAAAGAGAGAAAGCCAAGTCCAGGACTCAAACCAGTCAGCCAAGTGGAAGTTCAACACCTTGACGACCTCACCACCTGCTGGTGCCCCAGACTTCTTACCTACAAAACTGTAAGAGAGATTTGTGTTGCTGTAAACCACTGTTTGTGATCATTTACTACAGCATCAATAGGAAGTTAATATATAAAGAATGGCATTTATTCAACAAGTCTTTTTGAGTACGCTATGTGTATCAGGTACTCACGCATTCTCCCCTTCTGTCCTTAACGACAGTCCTAGAAGAAGAGCACTGTTATCTACCCTAGTCTAGAGATGAAGAAATGTAATCATACAGTTATGATTCCATTTTAACTGCTTCCTCCTGAGGACTTTCAGTTAGACAGAGGGAAGGTAAAAGGATGGTTACTGGTCATACCAGGGACCCTAACTCTTCTAGACCAAATTAGGAGACCATGGGAGTGAACTTTAGTTTATTCCCCGTTGCTTAATAACTGAACACCCAATACTATGTGATTTATAAGAATAGAGCTTTATTCAGCACACAATTTGGAGGTCTAAGGTAAAGAGCTTACATCTGGTAAGAGTCTTCATGGTGGAAACTCTCTGCAGAGTCCCTAGGCAGTGCAGAGCATTACATGGTGAGACAGAACAAGAGCATAGTGTGTGTCAGTCTGTCTCATTCCTTCTCCGTATAAGCCCTACAGTGTTCTATCATAGGGGTTAAATCACCCAAATGACCTTGTCTAATTTTATTCACCTTCCAAAGGCTTACCTCTTAATCCCACCACAAACAAACTTCATCACGTGAATTTGGGAATGGTAGGGATGAGGATGGGGGTATTCAAACAATAGCCGAGAGGAAGAATCTAGAAACCAGGGTATGAAGTGCATGACCAGGATTCCTCGAGCCATCTTGGCTCCTTGTTTCTATGAAAGTTAGACTCAAAATGAAATCATTTGTGTCAACTTGTGCTAACCCCTGACTAAACTGGGCTGGAAAGGTCATGGAGAAGCTATTTTTCATACACTAACATAACTAGTTTTTAAAGAACTGCCAGCACCACCACCTTGTACAAAAACCACTACAACCTAAGAGGAGAACTGCTTCAAAAAGGACAGCTGCCCAGAGACTACCAGCTACACCTTGCACTGATGCCCCCTTAATTCTGGTAGCCAGAGATAATCTTCCCAAAATAAATGGTATGTTTCACTCTTCCTCTTTCCCTTCTGCTCATAGCTTTTGCCTTCAAAAACTGCTTGAGGATTTTAAGATCTCAGTGAACATGCTTGTGCTACCTGAATTCGTTCATCCAGGCTGCATGCAGAATGAAGCCCTCATGTTTATGCCCAAGTAATCTCCTTTTGCTTTACATACTTTGACTCTTCCTTGAAATGACTTTTATCTTTCTTAGAATGACATTTCCAAGGGTTCATTCTCAGACTGTTTCTTCTTTTGCTGACTGTTTTCCCCACAGGGCCACAAACTCACAGCAGGTCTTCTTCCAAATCAATGCTTGATCCTTACTTCCTGACTCAGCAGAAGTACACTGAGTTGAGCCAGGCAGCAGGAAAGTATAGAATCAACATACTGGAGTTCCAGGCCTGCTCTGCTCATGAGACTGAAAACCATGAGCACTTCCCTGTACTTGCAACATTATTCCAGATCAAGGGTGTGTTTGCTGCCAGCCAGGTGAAGACCGATGTCTCCTCTCTCGGAGAAATCTTTGCCTAAGCTCTTTCAGTGACTCCTAGTGATGGAATAATATTCTGTTCTCTTAATGAAGGTATACCAGTGATTAAACTGCAAATTTCCTCTAGAGAGTTTAAAATTGCATTAGTTTTGCCTCTATTTTATTTCCTTGTAAAATTTTAAAAATAGTGAGATCATAAAAGAAAAATTAAAGTCTGAGAACCAACATTCCCATTAGAATCTACTTAGAGACTCCTTCTCTGTGAATTTTGAACTATTCTAAAAAATTACTTATTACCTAAAACTAGTAGAAGAAAGGCAAATTCACCTCCAGGTGAGAAAGGGTGGCCATTATAATAATAATTGTACAATTATAGCAATGTAATGCATTTTTCCTTGGCTTTCATATAGACACCTCCCACTACTAAGAATAAAAAAGAAGATACATAGTTCTGTGTTTGCAGAATAGGAAGATATCATGAAAGGGGAATTAGGGAGGGGAAATGAGAAGGAAGAATTGTAGCCACACAAGTGCGATTCTCATGAGATGTCGAAGAATAAGCTGCACTGAAAAATAGAAAAAGTAATGTCACCTCCAGTGCTCCATCTGATTTAACTGAGAGAGCATGGCCTTGAATTTAAATGATAATCAATACAATGCATTTCAACAGAAATTAAGTGTGAGTCTGCTTTGTGCCAGCCCCTGCATCAAACACAGAGAATAGAGACAACTACACCTTCAAGAAGCTCCTGCCTAATAGGGAGATAAGATAAACTGTACCACAGGCAGAAACAGAACATCAGGGAACCTATCACTGCAATTTATTATATTAAGAGGTTAAATGAGAAAAGCATATGGTCATCTATATGGGTGCCAAAAAACATTTAATCAAATTGTACATCTGGTGCTGATACAAAGTAGCCAGAGAGTAGAAATAAATTTTCTAAAATTAACAGTATCTTTTACAAACATCCAGCAAGTATCACACTTAATAATACATCATTAGACATTCGTACTAAAATTAGAATGGTAAATTGCCAAAAATAACCACAAAGTTGCCCCATCTCCATGTGCACTAAGAGAAGGAGTCTTTTTTTTTTTTTTTTTTTTAATTTTTGCTATAGGGCATATGCACTTGCTGGAGAGACAGAGACAGAAAGTGAATAATCACGCCCCAGGGGAATGGCCACACTGCAATCCCTTCTCCTCCACTCTCCTCTCAGTACTCTGGGCACGCACGCACATGCACTTGGCGTGAGTCTTAAGCTGCTGGGTCTGGGACTCAAACTGCAGTAAAATATGTGGGAGTCCAGCAACGTAACCATTACACCATCTGCTAGTTCCACCATCTCTTCTTAAACACAGGCTGACCTTGACAGCAGAATGCAGTGGAAGTCTTTTGTGAGTTCAAGCTAATGACCACAAGAGGCCTTCACGTTTCTACTCTTACCCAGAGAGCACCACGTGAAGAAGCCTGCACTAGCCTACAGCAGGATGGAGGACTATGCAGAGCAGAAAGGAGCTGTCCCCACTGAGGCTAGTATCTACCCTGACGAGTGAGAGAGTCTGTCTTAGATCACTCTGACCTGGTTGAGCTGCAGATGATTGTAGCCATGCAAGGGATCCTGAATGAGACCTACAAAGAGCAGCGCTGCTGAAGTCCAGCTCAGATGTTACCCAACAAAATGGCGAGCAAATAAAACAATTGCTTAAGCCAATTGAGGTGAATTTTTCTATTTGTATTAGTTTGCTAGGGCTGTCATAACGATGTGCTGCAAAAATGGGTGGTTTAAGCAACAGGAATTATGGGGGGAGGGCAAAGTTCTGAAAGGCAGAATTCTGAAATCAAGGTGTTGGCAGAATGGGTTCCCTCTGAAGGCTCTGAGGAAAGCATCTCTTCTAGGCCTCTTGCCTTAGCTTGTAGATAACTGGCTTCAAGTTCACATAACATTCTTCCAATATGCATGGCTATGTTCGGATTTCCACTTTTTATAAAGATATACATTATATTGGATTATAGCCTATATTAATGGCCTCATTTTAAATCTGATTATCTTTGTAAAGATTCTATTTCTAAATAAGATTACAGTCAGAGGTACTAGGGGTTGAGATGCCAACATATAAATTTAAGGGGTCACAATTTAACTGTAACATTGTACAATAGGTGACTCATACAGTCAGGAATAAGAATAATTGCTAGTATTCAACTTTATTCTGAAAGTTCTAACTGATATACTAAAGCAGGAACAAAGTAGAATGTTTAAATATTAGAAAGGCAAAGACAAGATGATCATTACTGGAAAACTGCCTTATTGTCTACATGGAAAAAGCTAAGGCCATTAGCTCAAACACTATTAAAAGTCTTTTAAGTAGAGCGTTTCTTAAGATTCCTGAATAGAACATTAAAATTGTTTTCAAAGCAGCTTTTTTTCCTATCAGTAATAACTAATTTGAATATTTAATTTTATAGACTATATTCCCCTAAAGATTTATATATGAATGCTGATATCAGCTTTATAATACAACAGACTACTATTTCTACCCCCAAAGAGGAACAACTCAGTTATCTATCAGCAGTTGAATGTCTAAATACTGATATGTCTATACAATAATGGTTATACTTAGCAATGTATACATGTGTGCTATAAATGTTTTTGTATAAACATACGTTTAGTGGGTCCCCACTACTGTGGTACAGGCAACTGTGTGCTGATTTGTGGTGTTAGAAGTCACAAGGTCCACCTTGGGTTTGGATTCTGAGTGGACCCGGAAATATACCAAATGCACTTGTCGAAGATCCTGACTAGCTGGAGTGCTGGAGTGCTGGGGGAAGAAGATATGGAGAGAAAGTGATGAGAGACTCTTGAAAGTTTCTCTCTCTCTCTCATAAAAGAATTTTTTTTTTTTTGGAGAGGTTTTTGCTATAGGGCACGTGCGCTCGCCAGACAGAGACAGACATAGAGACAGAAAGTGAGAAATCACTCTCGGGGGGGATGGTCATGCCGCAATCCCTTCTCCTCCATTCTCCTCTCAGGATCTTGGGCACGCATGCACACGCGCCCGGCATGCACACGCGCCATTACTCTAATTGCTGGTTCCCATAAAAGAAATTTTTATAAACTGCATTTAGTGGGAGTTTAAACCCCTCAAACCTACACTTGATATGGATGTCTTCATTTTATTTTATCTAAATTACACTTCAAAAAAGAGTTTTTTGTTTATTACCTGTTGATGATGACGCATATAGTATTCTCAACTGGATTTGTCTGAGAAGTATTTCATGTTGGGTAAAGTCTTTTTACAAGCAAAATGAGAAATAGTGATTGTTTAAAGAAATAATTGGAATAATAATAATAATGTTCAGGAAAAATAATGAAAAGCTATTGGATGATGAAATGGGGATTTTAATGTCTCTGTATTGACTGATATGCATGGTATTCCTTCTTGAAAAAGAAATGTAATACACTATAAAGTGATATGCAATTCAATGTAATATAAACAAGATGATGATAATAAATAAATAAAAATTGAAGTGCTATGTAAAACACACACACACACACACAACACACCCCACATAAACCAAGAAGCATTTTGATACTTAATCAAATCTTTCTTGCTGAAGTTTGTTTATTCCCTGTTATGTTGCTGGGCTCCCACATGGCTGACCTCAGTTCAAGTCCCAGACCTGAAGGCTCGAAACTCCTGTTAGGTGCGGGTGCATGTGTGCCCAAGATCATGAGAGGAGAATGGAGGAGAAGGCATTGCCATGTGGCCATCCCCCCTGGGGGGTAATGGGGGGTGATTTCTCGCTTTCTGTCTCTATGTCTCTCTCTGTCTGTCTGGCGAGCGCACGCGCCCTTCAGTGAAAATCTCTCAAAAAAAAAATTCTAATATGGAAGGGATAAATCTAAGAAAAAATTATAAGACATTAAAATACTCCCCAAATTTAAAAGAATATTTTAAGGTAAAAGTAGTTCAGCCAATATGTCAGAGTAAAAGTGAAAGCCATAAATTAAACTGTACGTTGTATAATGCATTTAAAACAATTTCTATGTCAAAATGCACCATCAAAAGTAGTTTGAAAACAAAGAACAAGTTTGGAAAAATTGCAACATATTTGACAAACTATGGCACCCCATGAAAACCTCTGGTTTAAGGTATGATATGAAAAGATAAAAAAAATTATAGAGGGACCAGCAGTTAGCATAATGGCTATGTCACTGAACTCCCAGGTAGTCGACCACGGTTTGAGTCCTGGACCTGGTGGCTCAAACTCATGCCAGGCATGTGTGCATTTGTGCCCAAGATCCTGAGAGGAGAATGGAGGAGAAGGGATTGCGGCATGGCCATCCTCCCTTGGGGGGTGATTTCTCGCTTTCTGTCTCTCTGTCTCTGTCTTTCTGGCACACGTCCTATAGCAAAAAAAAAAAAAAGAAAAGAAAAGAAAAGAAAAAAAAGAAAGAAAGAAACCTCTCCAACAACAAGAACAACAAAAAGAAATTACTAGAATTTAGAAAATCCAAGAACTGAGAAGGTGAGGATGTTAGGTCAAGGCAGATTTCTAAGCTGCCAGGAAGGAAGATCGGAGGAGGGACAGGCAGGAAGTTCATGCACAAGATGTAACTATCTAGTCACTGAGGGTAGGAAGCAGTTGGGAACGTCTATCCTTGTGAATGGTGACCCAGTGGCTCAACAGCAAATATGATACAGTCTTCATCCTATCCAGTTACCACCTCTCCTTCCCTAGGTAAAAGTGGGGATGAGGAGAAGGATGAACCACGTCAGCAATTCTCAAATCTGTGGGTCTCAGAAGCACTTTACACTCTAAAAGTACTATTAAGGAACCCCAAAGAACTTTGCTTGTGTGAGTTATATCTATCAGTATTTAACTGAATTGAAAATTAAAACTGGAAATTCTCTTAAGTACTTACTAATACACTTTGAAATGATAATAATAAAGCCACAATGTGTTAACATAAACAAATTATTTTATTAAAAAGTAATTGTATTTGCCAAAACAAATAAAAATATAATGAGAAGAATTGCATTTCTGCGTATCTCTCTGATGTCTGGCTTAATAAAAGACAGCTGGATTCTCAGATCTAATCTGTTGTGATGTTTTTATTGAAATACATGAAGAAAATCAGGCCTTATACAGATATGTAGTTGGGAAAGAGAGTAGTATTTTTATAGACTTTTCAGATCATTGTAGATACTATTCCTATACAGTACATCAAAACCCAACAAATTTTAGGTTCTTAAAATTTATTGCAATGTGGAACCAGAAAACCACCAATGAACTTTTTCTACTCTGCTCTGTTAAATGTCATTGGTCCATCTTGTATTTTGAATGAATCTTTTACCCACATAACATCATGCATTGGTCATTTGTAAAATGTTAGGCCACTGAGTTATGCAGATCTTTCAAATGTTGATGCATTTCATTACACAATATTAAAAAGTCATCTTTGTTAAAATCACTACAATCTCATCTCCAATCTCATCAGTAAAATATTTAAGTACTGGGAAGCTGTCCAGCTCATGGCAGCTGATATGAGTGTTCCAAAATCCCAATTTTTACGTGAAAGCTTGAATTTTATCACTAGCAAAAATAAATAAATAAATAAAAAGAAGAAAGAAAATACTGTCAGTTGCTTTCCTTGAAGTGACAGCCTCACTTCGTTCATTTTTTAGAAAACATCTAGCAAATACCCAAGTCTGAATAGCCATGGTACGTCTGTCAGTCATTCTTCAAAGTAAAAATGGTGTTCCAAAGAAGAAGTAGTTTGTTCAGCTCAAAACAGAGACAATTGCAGAAGTGATTGAGAGAATTCACATGCCAGGTATGTAGCAAAAATACTTTATGCACACCTCCCACTTTACCACACAGAAAAATAAGAAAAATGTACTTAAGGGTCAAGGTTTAATAAAATTAATAACTGGTGTTAAATGTATTCATGTTGGGTCAACTCACTTTACAAGCTGTAGTAATGGATAGTGAATGAATGAATAAGAGAAATTAAAATAATAAAAAAATAAAGTTAATAACTTTTTGTTGCTTCACCAAGGGCATTCTTATTTTCCGAGATTTTTGCTAGAGGGTGCATGTGCTCACTGGAGAGACAGACAGAAAATGAGAAATCTCCCCCTAGGTGGGATAGTCACACTTTGATCCCTTCTCCTCCAGTCCTCTTGAGATTTGGGGCATGTGTGCACACATACCCAGCATGTGCTTCAAGTCTCTGGGTCTGGGACTTGAACCACAGTCAGCCACGTGGGAGTCCAGTGATGTAACCACTGTACCATCTGCTGGTCCCACCAAGTGCATTCTTAAGTGAAACTAACTTTTTAAAAGTTGTTTTAATTGTGAGTGCATAAAATGACCTGGATATACTGCTTTGACTCCAGGCTAGGTGTTGCTGTTTTGCTCACCACTGCTTTTGCACCATATTGATGTGAAAATGTCAACACAATGAGAGAGGCAGATGACATCTTAGTATTATTCTGAGAATTTTGACCTTACAGATCTCCTGAGTGAGTCTCAGGGACCCACAGGCTCCACACTTTCAAGTACACTATGCTATGCTTTTCTGAGGAAGAAATTGGAAGTTTGTTCAAGGAAGTATGGTCAAAGATAGTAACTTCAACATTGTTTAAAACAGTGGAAAATTTTTAAAGTAACCTGAATAAGCCTAAGGAGGACACTCCTGGTGCATCCATGCAGTGAAATAATTGTAACACTGGCTGGGTGTCAGGGTACTCACATGAGACAGAGATTTTTACTCTGGAGGTTTATTGGGGACTAACATCTGGATGAACACCTGTAAGAACACAGAAGATGTAGTACTGAGCAGATGCCATTGCAGAAGAGGCCTCAAATCACCATGCCCAAATGGATGGCTTTTTATCCAAAGGGCAGGAAAATAAGGAATTTGTGCCCTCATATCCCCTAGGCATTGGAGGGGATGTACATGAGCATAAAGGATCCCGGGCAACCAAGCCAGGGCCTAAATGGACTCAGTTGTGAGCCATGAGCTAGTAGCTCTCCTAGAAGTAGCGTATCCTCCCTTGTTGAAGGGGGTTCTGGGAAGCTCCCTACAGCATCTACAACAAGCCATTAAAAGAGGTAAGTCAATCCTATAATGCTTAATACAGATTTTTTTTAAGTTTATATATTTATTTCTTCCATGAGAGAGAGAGAGAGAGAGACAAGTCCCCACCCAACAGGGTCTTCACACCATCATCCACCCAAGTCTCAGCTGGCCTGAATCAGGCACACGTGCATAACCAGGGAGTTCCTGGGACACAAATCTGGGACTTGTCTCATGTGGTTCCAGTTGTGTCCACTTACACCCCAAAAATATATTTTAAATGAAGTAAACATTTCTAGCATAAATCTATTTTTGTACCAAAAATAATTAAAATAAATGGAAAATGTTCATAGAAAGATCTTAAAAGATAAACAAGAAAGTGTTCACAGTAATTATCTCTGGTGGTAGCATTTAAGAGAAATTTCTTCATTAAAAATCTCTAATCCTTATACATTTTTAAATAATGAGTAGATATTACTTTTATAACTATAAAAATGTTTCCAACTGAAGAAAACAAACACTATGAAAGAAGTGCAACATCAGCCGCTGTGTCATGAATACAGATGGACCACTGCACATTAGCTTCCAACGCCATGCACTCTTCTGCAGGGAAACCTCTCCCAGCAAGGCAAAGGGACTCATTCATGTCATGTAGAAAATGTGTCCTTTGGATCTAGAAGTCTATCCTCCCAATCCCTGTTTAATTTTCCAAAGTGATATAAATAAAGAGTTGAGGTGTGCTCATGGAGGAAGAAGAGGCAACAGAGGAGGTAGCAAAGAGGGTATGATGTGGTGTCAGGAGGAGACATTGGAAAGGGTGCAAGTGGAAGAGCTCAAGGAAGGCAATAAAACAGAGAAGCTTCAGAGAACAAGAAGTTGAGGCATTTTGTTGCACAGATGAGTAAGGAGCAATGTGAGATATGGCTGCAAAGGTAGCCTGGGCAACAATGTGGAGCCTCAAAGACCTGTCCCAGAAGTTGAGACAAGCAGCTAGGCAGAGTGTCACTGGAGGGTTTTGAGCAAGCAATCTTATAATTCTCGAATGGAAATTGCACTCCAGAAAATTTAATTCTGTAGCTCACTTTTTCAAGGACACATGCAAAGCAGAAGTATCAGAACAGGAAATAAATGGGACAATTAATTAATAGAATTTAAGAAAAGCAATAGAACTCTTAGAAAGGAAGAGTCTTGAAACTGTTTGACACTGATGGTCTACAATGAGTGCTGTACCATTCTGTGTCCAGTTATGCCTACCACATAAAATCACTACTGGAAAGTGTTCATGTGATCATCAACTAATTTACTTATTCATATAACCTGTTTTTATTGAGGAATTGTTATGTACCAAGCAGGGACATGATTGTGTACAAAATTTAAGCTTTGCATTTCTGGCATATCTATCAATAAATTGTTCATGGAAACAATCTGAGAAAACTCAAGCAGCAAGCTAAAAGACTGAGTCATGGACATTAAGAAGCTTCTGTAATTGTGCTGTTTGCTCCCTGGAACACAGAGATGTCACATTTACAAAGCTATTTTACCAAGAGATGGATGCCAGGAAGTTTAGGTCCTACATCTTATGATTCACTGTGAGCAAGAGCTGTGGGCATAGTGAAACTGTGGAGGCCGCTGACTCAGGTAGTGTACAGGGCATGGCTCAGCACTGAGATCAGTCAGTGTGGTACCAGCGAGGCTGAGTGAACCAAGCCAGGGACCATAGACACAGAGGCCAGGCTGAGCTGCTCCAAGGAGGAGGAGAGCAGAGTACACTCTAAGACAGGCAGCAGCTGGTGGTACCAGCTGCAAGCCCTCTGTCCATGGAAGCATCTTGTCACTCCCTGGATTGCCTATTCAAGTCCATACCCATACAGAGGGCCCATACTCTGAGCTGAGACCAAATTACAGCAACCACAATTTTTTTTTTGAGAGAGAGATTTTTTGCTAACAAGTTTTTTTTTGAGAGAGAGATTTTTTGCTATAGGGCGCATGTGCTCACCAGACAGACACAGAGAGACATAGAGACAGAAAGCGAGAAATCACCCCCCAGGGGGGATGGTCATGCTGCAATCCCTTCTCCTCCATTCTCCTCTCGGGATCTTGGGCATGCACGCACATGCGCCCGTCATGAGTTTTAAGCCACCAGGTCCGGGACACGAACCGCGGTCAACTATGTGGGAGTCCAACGACATAGCCATTATGCTAACTGCTAGCAACCCCAATCTTGAGGAGCTCAGACTGAAATAGGTCTCACAGTCACATAACTAACAAGCTCTAGCCCTAGTCAGGTGCTGACAGTTGTGTTGCAGAGCACTGAAAATATGTTAGGGGAGACCTGGAAGGAAACTGGAGCCTGACAGTGGTGGGAGGCTTCACAGAAGTCTTCGCATTTCAATTGAACCCCTACTGGTGAGGGTGACTTAAAATGAAGAGGGATGCTGCAACGAGAGTTTCTGAAATATGAAATGGTTTTTCCCAATTTTAGAGCATGAAATCGTTTTAACACCACTCTCTGAGAAAGTGTGATCTTGCATTTAGATATCCCCTCTGCCACCGTTTCTCCTCTAAACAATCCATTCTGAAATCCAGGGCTAAATGAATTTTCCTAAAAGTGTGTTTTTATCATGTCATCCTCCTCCTCCCCAAATCAAAATCCTGCCATGACTCTGCATTTACAGGTTTTTGTTTGTTTGTTTGTTTGTTTGTTTTTAATCAATAGATCCAAGAAACATTCTCAGTAAAATGTAGGGAACTTTGCTTTCAAAGTAGCACCTCTGCTAAGAAAGCGTTGAGAATTGCTGAGACACCGGTCCTGTTGGAGCCTGGAAGGGGCTTTGTTAGAGCCCAGGTAGTGTCCTCTTAGCACCTGGGAACTACTGGACTGCTTGCAGGGTTAGACCATGTCTAACCGTGTCCATTGGCATCTCATGAAGTCTTCGCATTTCAATTGAACCCCTACTGGTGAGGGTGACTTAAAATGAAGAGGGATGCTGCAACGAGAGTTTCTGAAATATGAAATGGTTTTTCCCAATTTTAGAGCATGAAATCGTTTTAACACCACTCTCTGAGAAAGTGTGATCTTGCATTTAGATATCCCCTCTGCCACCGTTTCTCCTCTAAACAATCCATTCTGAAATCCAGGGCTAAATGAATTTTCCTAAAAGTGTGTTTTTATCATGTCATCCTCCTCCTCCCCAAATCAAAATCCTGCCATGACTCTGCATTTACAGGTTTTTGTTTGTTTGTTTGTTTGTTTGTTTGTTTTTAATCAATAGAACCAAGAAACATCCTCAGTAAAATGTAGGGGGCTTTGCTTTCAAAGTAGCACCTCTGCTAAGAAAGCGTTGAGAATTGCTGAGACACCGGTCCTGTTGGAGCCTGGAAGGGGCTTTGTTAGAGCCCAGGTAGTGTCCTCTTAGCACCTGGGAACTACTGGACTGCTTGCAGGGTTAGACCATGTCTAACCGTGTCCATTGGCATCTCATGAGTCTGAAAAGTTCTGTTTCACTCTGGAGAAAGTGGCATTTAAGGTGGTGGGGAAAGGCATCACCAAGTAGGGAGTGAATAGAGGGGAAAGAGGATGAAGGGAACCAAAAAAGAGACTTAGCCCAAGAAAGGTTTGCAGAGGTAGAAATCCAGAGAAGGAGTCCCCATTGCAGGGCTTGGGGAGGTATATCTGTCTGAGGCTCCTAAGAGCAGGAGAAGACTAGTATGTAAGAGCCACTTTAAGTGGACTTCCTTCCAGTAAAGGAGGAAATTTCTTGGCTAGATGATGATACATTGAGCAGAGAATCAGCTTCCTCAACAATCTCAAATACTTTGGTTTTCTTCACATTCATATCACTCCCCAAGTCTCTTCTTGAGTTTCCTGGGGGAAAAGCAGTGTGGAAGTACCATCATGTGTTGGTCCTTATGGTGAGGACCCTGCAGTAACAGCATCCCTGTCTTCCTGAGTCTTACAGTGTAGTCTAGAGCAGAACTCAGGGACAATCCTCACCCAGGTCAAATGTAGCCATGATCTGTTTCATAAATAATTTTCTTGGCACATCCATGTTCATTCACTTGAGTATTGTCTATATTCGCTTTCAGGCTACACTACTCAATTTGAGTTGAGTAGTTGGAACAAGAACTGTGTGCCCCACACAGCCTAAACTATTTGTAATCAGGAAAGTTTTTCAATTGATTCTCTAGAAGAGTAAATGGCTGTATATGGTGTGTAAGTGCCATACCATCTTCTAGAGATTTTATGATGATTAAAGGATAATTCATGTGGAGTACCTAACACAACCCTTCTCGCATGCTAATAAGTCATAGCTGTTGATGATGAGGATGAGAATGCTATAAGAGCATGAGACTAGTACACACAGGGGACATAAGGGAAGACTTCCTGAAAGAAGTGATGTCTAAAAAGATTATCTGAAGAGTAAGTTGACTGACTTTAGCCAGGTGAACAACAGTTCCAGGCAGGGAAATACTGTGTGTAAAAGCCAGAAATGAGAAAAATCATGGTACATTTGAAACATTTTCAGCATGACCGGAGTGGTGCACATGAGATATGATGCTAGAAGGGTCTCTCCAAGCCGGGAGAGCCAAGATACATGTGCAGTTAATCCCAGGGATAGTAGAAATTCAGTGAGGGTTTAATGATAGTTGACATAACCAGGCTTGTATTTTAGAAAAATTGTTCTGACTGCAAAGTGGAGGGGTACATATGTCATATGGCAGTAGAGAGACTAGGTAGTAGCAGACTTTCAGGGTGTACTATTAGGAAATGATGGTGAGCTAAACAAGGGCTGGGTTGGTGATAATAAAAAGATGGATATAGGGTCAGATGAGCTGGAATGGGATGGATATGGATGGTGAGGGAGAGGGAGACATCAAAGATGAATCCCAGTTTCTTGGCTTGGACAATTGGGTGGTGAGGAAACTGAAGCAGGAAACTGGGACAGGCAGGCTGGTCGACAAGAGGCAAGGTGCGCAAGAAAACGCAAAGTCAGTAGCCATCATGTCGATGAGTAGGAGGCAGAGGTACATCCATCTAGGTAACTGAGAAGAGGTCTTGATGGCACTGACAATAAAGGTGTGGGTAGAGGCAGTGAGAGATGGAGAAGCTGCCAGAAAAAGGAATGAGATGCCAATTGCACCTCCCTGTCTGGTGGTGAAGGAGAGCATTAGCTACCTGAGTCACAGAGAGAGCTGTGTAGAAGGGAGGGGCAGGGGGAGTCAATCTCAAGCTCTGTAGGGAGAAAACAGGTGAAAACTCTTAGCCTCAGCCTTCTGCTCATGATTGTCTCCTGCAGAAGCCAGAGGATGAGGTGGCAACTAGTACAGCCCACATCAGTCATCTCTTGGGCACTGACCAGGGTGGGGAAGGGTGAGAGGCACGTGAAGAATGAGCAGCACAGACATGACCCTGAGTCCTAGGAGACATCCAAGTAGAGCTGTATTCAGATTGTTGAATACATGAATCTGCAGCTTAGGAGAAAGGTCTGGGCTAACAACATGGGCAAGAGGAGTCATTAGCCTAGATCTGGGGCAGGGACAGAAAGATACCACACAAGGTACTCAAGGGGAGCCATCAGTGAAATGGAAGGAAAATCAGGAGAATGTGGCTTCCCAAAACACAAAATGAGGATGCTCCTCCAAGAGAAAGGTGTACTGCATGGGTACTGGTGACAAGTGAAATCGAGAAAGACTAAATATTGCCTGTGGATGTAACCAAAAAAGCAGTGTTAGTAGCCACAGCCACAGGGATTGGGGAGGGAAACTCCCATTTGCACCCAATTGCAGTGGGAGGCGAGGAAGTGTAGGTTTCAGATGTAGTTGGCCTTGAAGGGGAGGAAATGGCAAAACTTAATGGTGATCCTCTGCATACTGGAGAATTTGGCCCCAGTGAAGAGTGCAGAGTCAAGAATGAGGCCTCTACTCCCACTGGAAAACTGAGCAGAACAAAATGTAGCCCTAACAAACTTCTCTACTACTTCTCTAGCTCAGCAAACTCTAAAGCTTCTGGTGGTTTGATTCTGAATAAACCACTGGAACCTTAACTAAAAGACAGTTGAACATCTTGTCTGTCCAGTTTCTTTACTTCCATGCAGGGGGAACTGAGGATAACAAAGGAAGTCCCTTCAGGGAAGACACAGAGAGAGGGAGGAAAGGAAGAAAGTACTGGGAATAGTCTTGCAGAAATTGGGAGCACACAACTTTCCAGGCTGTGTAGAAAACCAAGAGATGCAATCCACTTACAAGTGGTATAACTTTGAGAAAATCCCTCTGCCCCTCTGAGTCCCATCCCAAATTCATCCATTAACTGAAGGTCATACAAACACCTCCGTAGTGTTACAATTAACAGTTAGATGGGATCATTGTCAGAGGGCAGCAAGGGACTGACATATAACAAATACACAATACATCTTAATTGCTTCTCCCAATTTCATGTTTCTGAAAATGCTTTTCTTGCCTCTTCCATCAACAAAGAAGATTTAAACCTAAAATCCCAAAGAAAATAGTTGAGCACCAAGAGAACAGATCTGAAGTAGAAAATAGTTGCTCCTTCTCAGGTAATAACATATCCAAGTATATCTTTAGGAGAAAAATTTTAACCTACAATCATTCTGACAATTGAAACATTTAATGACTTAACAGCAACAACAACCACAAAAACAAAAACAAAAACAACAACAAAAAAGAGAGAATGCTTTAACAGATATAATTTCACCTGATATTTAAAATACAAATGGAATCAACCTTTTTGTCAGGTTATTCAATCCTTGTTTCCATGTTTGCTTTAATCAGCACAGATTCTAGCTACCTAAATATCAGATGAAAAAAATAAACTTGCTTTAATTTTTTTCTTTTTTTTTTTTAAGTTACTAGCTAACAATTTAAGAGGGCGTTCTACTTTTTCAGTATCTCTTAACTATTCTAGCTTGACAGGAATTATTTTATTGTCAACAGATTTGTTACAAATTTATGAACCATTTTAACCTCTTTCTGTTGCACTGGGAACATTTTTCTGGTGAGAGAGTTTGAAGAAATTGTTCAAAGCAGACTTACGTGGCAGTTCCTCCTCTTCCCTGGAGAGTTCCTGAGAGGATGCCGCACTCCATCGAACTTCACGAGAACAATCACTCGTGTCTGTGGATGGAAGCATAATATTTAGGACGTTTAGAAGTCATCTTCATAATACAATAAATAGAATGAAGTACCATGAGATTATTCATGCTTATTGACCTATGAAAGTGAAAGAAATGATGAACCACATAAAAAAGGGAGAGGAAATAAAGTTCCTTTTATGGCAACATTCTCAAACTCTTTATATTCTATCATTGGTTGAAGCACCCCAAAATTATTATTAGTTGATCTACTTTCTTAATCAAAATTCACCTCTGACATTCTGTAGAGGGCACAGCTACATCCATTATAAACCGCTAGAAGGAAAAAAATATGAGTGCCCAATGAGCTGACTACATTGTGCTCTTTGGGTAATAATCTTTGTCAGAGAGCTCTAAAACAAAGAAAAAGATTATATATCCCACTATCACTTTTACTGAACAATCACGTAAATTGAAACATTTTCTCTCATGTATAAGTTTTATCATCCAACATAGAAGTCTTAGGAATGGAAATCAGAATGTGATCTTTCAGCCAGTTAACCTTTTCTCTTTTGGAGAATAGAAACTCTCAAGTCAAGTTTTCAAGCAAAGATTAGACACTTGCTGTGGACAGTATCTCTTATTGTGCCTTTCAACCCATAACAAAGTCAACCCAATGAGCATTCAGGGAGACAACAAGATGGCAGCAGCCTTTTAATGTTTTGATCTATGGGCACTTCATAAAGTAAAACAAACCAAAAAGAAAATTTTGCACTTAAAAAAAAAGAAAACTTTGGAATAACTGGAAAGCATAAAGAAAAAGTTACAATCTAGTCCCTTGAATATTAGTATATAAAAAGAATAGTTCTCATATAACATTCACGAAAATGGTAAATACTCTTTCTGAGAAAATATATTGCACATTCCATATGGAACAGCAGTTAATGCCACTAGGTAAGCACTGTAAATAGTTACAAACTCAAGATTCTGAAGTTTTTCTGTTTTTTCAAGTAAATAAAATTTCACAAGAGACGTGTGCACTTACCAGAGAAAGAGAGAAGGAGAAAGCACCCTCTAATATTGTGTGGTAATACCATAATCCCTTCTCTTCCATTTTTCCATCCCGCTGGGATTTGGGGCATCTATACACATATGACCAGTGTCTTTTTCAAGCTACTGGAAATAAGAATTGAATCATATGGTTGGCCATGTGATCCAGCTCTCTCAATTATGAGGGCATGGGGTTAACCTGATTCTAAGAATTTTAAATCCATGGTATACAAGGGACCTTATCAGTCAGTAGCAGTAAATCTAGTCTGCTACCTGTAGGAACCAAATAATTTAGGTAAGGCCATGATGTATTTTTTAACCTCCAAATATTAGAATACATTGTCAGACTGGAATAATGAAACTTGACAAAACTAAAATTGAAAAGGATTCATAACAATGGATCTGCTACAAAGACTGAATTCCAACACAAGTGTTATATTGTGCTTTGATTGAAAAGTTAGCTAATACATGCGTTTTTCTACAAAACACAATACTTTACAAGGGAAATATGTATCCAGCTGATGCTAGAGTCATTGACCTTGGAAATACATCATTTAACAAACATTCACCAAGTTATTACTCTATACTGACCAAACACAGTGTTAACCTCTGTGAATGCAAGAGAACAGAAATCTGGCCTGTCCTCAGGAAGGAGGACAAACACTAGAATTGAGTGGGATCACTTTAGTCATCTGTGAGGCCCTAGATGTGATTTAGAAAGATTATCTCCTGTGGGGGCTCATAGTTAAGGGCGCTAAACTCCCCCATGGCTGACTGCGGTTCAAGCCCTGGACCTGGGGTATTGCTTTCTCAATTTCCCTTTCTCTCATTCTGTCCCTCTGTGGCCAAAATTAAAGATAAATAAAGTTAAATAAAATAATTCTTTTTTTAAAAAAGAAAGATTATCTCCTGTACTTGGGGGTCAGGGAAAGCTTTGTAGGGAACATGATGTTTGATTTTTGTCTCTGAAGAAAGACTAAGAGTATAAGTAGGGAAGGAAGAACTATCTGAGGAAGAAGGGACAGGGTTGTTATATATATAAACTATAATGACTATATATATATATATATATATATATATATATATATACACACACACATATATATTTCAGTTTTTTATATTTATTTACACATGTATCTAAATACATAAAATAATATATAAGCATATAAATACATAAACCTTTATATTCTCACATTATTATTATTTTTTTAAAGAATTATTTAACTTTCTTTATGTGTTTACTTATTTTAATTTGACTGGAGAGGGACAGAGTGAGAGTGAGAGCAAGGGAGAGAGAGGAAAAGCAAGAAAGCAAGCTGCCGGGTTCAGGACTTGAACCGTTCTTGGCCATGTGGGAGTCCAGTGCCCTTAACCACCATGTCACCTGCCAGCCCACTTTCATATTATTTTGAAATAACCATAAAATATGTACAAAACTTTAAAAACTTTTTTAAAAGTAAAGAATACTTAGGTTATCTCTAACCACAGTGTAATATATAACAACAAAAATCCTACCATTTGGAATTAAAACAGTTCTATCATACAGAGAACACTTGAGACAAGAAAAAATCAAAATTGCAATTACAAGGCCCAGCTTCAGTGAGTCAAGTGATAGGTTGCTGCTAAGCATAATGGCTTAAGCTTCATTGGAAGTCTGAGTTCAGTTCCTGGCCCAACTTAAAGCAGGTTGGGCATGATAGCACAGGCCTGTGATCCTAACCAAATGGGGGTCTGGGGCAGAAAGACTGTGAGATGGTTAGACTCTATAAAAAATACCTCTTTTTTTAATGCAATTACAAGAATACACAATGGAGAAAAGACAATTTCTTCAATAAATAGTGTTGGGACAATTTGATATTCATGGGCAGAAGAATGAAATTTTATTATTATATCATATCATATGAAAAAAGCAACTCAAAATGGACTAAAAACTTAAAAATAAAATCTAAAACATTAAAATATATTTTAAAAATAGAAGAAAAGCTTCATAACATTGATCTAGGGCAATGAGTTTTGTTTGTTTTTATTTGTTTTTGGCATGACCAAAAAGCACAAACAACAAAGCCAAATATATAAATGGGATTACATCAGATTAAAAATTTCCACATACTCAAGGAAAAATAATCAACAGAGAAAAAAGACAACCTGTGGGGTAGGAGAGAATATTTGTTAAACCATACAGATCATAAAGTTAACATCCAAAATTGGAACCAGTAGATGGCATAATGGTAACATCACTGTACTCCCACATAGTGGACCATGGTTCAAGTCCCAAACCTGGTGGCTTTAAACTCATGCTGGGGAGACCAGCAGTTAGTGTAATGGCTATGTCGCTGGACTCCCATGTAGTCGACCACAATTTGAGTCCTGGACCCGGTGGCTTAAACTCACGCCGGGCGCGTGTGCGTGCGTGCCCAAGATCCCGAGAGGAGAATGGAGGAGAAGGGATTGCGGCATGGCCATCCCCCCTGGGGGGTGATTTCTCCCTTTCTGTCTCTCTGTCTCTCTCTTTCTGGCGAGCGCACATGCTCTATAACAAAAACCTCTCCAAAAAAAAGAAAAAAAAACCCTCATGCTGGGTGTGTGTGTGTGTGCACGTGACTAAAATCTTGAGAGGAAAATGGAGGAGAAGGGATTATAGAATTGTCATTCCCCCAGGGGATAATTTCCTGCTTTTTGCCTCTGTTTTTCTGTCTCTTCAGCGAGCTTACGCACGTAAGAGAAAAAAGACAACCTATGGGGTAGGTATGGTTTAACAAATATTCTCTCCTACCCCACAGGTAGTCTTTTTTCTCTTACGTGCGTAAGCTCGCTGAAGAGACAAAGAAAAACAGGCAAAAAAACTCTCTCTAAAATAAACAAGTTAGTATCCAAATTATATAAGACGCTCATACAACTTGATAGCAAAAGTTGAAAAATTGACAAAAGATGGGACGAGCAGATGGCATAATGGTTATGTCGCTGGATTCCCACATAGTTGACCACAGTTTGATTACCAGACCCAACAACTCAAACTCACACCAGGCATGTGCGTGTGTGCATGCCCAAAATTCCAAGAAGAAAGTGAAGAAGATTGTGGCATGGCCAGCCCCCCTGAGGGGCGATTTCCCGCTTTCTGTCTCTCTGTCTCCCCAGCGAGTACACACACCCTACAACAAAATCTCTCTCTAAAAAAAAGACAAATGGCAAAATATATAAATAGATATTCCTAAAAGTATAGCATACAGATGGCCAACAAGTATGTGAAAATATGCTCAACATCACTAATCATCAGAAAAATGCAAATTAAAATCACATGAGCTATCACCTCATGCTTGTTAGAATGGCTATTATAAAACAAATAATAAAATAAAAAAGAAGAAAAGAAATGTTAGAAAGGTTGTTGAGAAAAAGAAACCCTTGCATACTGTTGATGGGGATGTAAATCAGCCATTATGGAAAATGCAATTGCGCATCCTCAATAAATTAAAAGTAGAACGGCTGTATGATCTAGAACTCCAGCTAAATATCCAAAGGTTACAAAATCAGTATGTCAAAGAGGTATGTGCACTCCTGTAATCACTGCAGCATTAGTTGCAATAGCAAAAATATAAAATTAACCACTTATTCAGAAACACTAATGCATAGAAATATGGTATGTATACTTAATAGAATATTATTTCCTTTAAAAAAAGGAAATATGTCATTTGTGACAACATAAATGAACCTAGAGGATGTTATGTTAAATAAGCCTGGAACAGAAAGACAAATTACTGCATGATCACGTTTATATATGGCATCTAGAAAAGATGAACTCAAACAAAAAGAGAGTGGGAACCAAGGAGTGTGTGGAGGTGTGAAGGAGCGAGAACAGGTAGGTATGGGTCAGAGTGACAATACTGCACTTGGGAGAAATAAGTTCGAAAGCTCTATTGTACAACATGGTGACCATAGTTAATAAAAATGCACTGTATTCTTGAAAATGTCTAAGAAAATGGATTTTAAGTGTTTTCACCATAGGAGATATTAAGTATGTGAGGTAATGCATATATTAATTAGCTTAATTTAGTCATTGCACAAAAATATCATTATGAACAATAAATATTTACCATTTTTATTTGCCCCAATTTAAAAAATAAAAGATAAAAAAATCACAATTACAGGATGTTTATATAATGATAATGGAAATTCTAAATGTAAAAGCCTTAGTTAGATGAAGTCATATTCTTACATGCTTTTTAATTATAAAACCAAAAAAATCCTTATCTTTTAACGAAAGAAATAAGAGAGAGAGAGAAACCTGAGGAAACCATGATAACAAAATTAATCATGATAAAAAGAGAAAAATAATGAAAGTAGATTATATAGAAATCTTAAGAATGAGTCCAAGCAATGTTTCTATAAAAAACAATAAAGCAGGCAACCTTCTGGAAAATCTAATCAAGAAAAGGATTTACAGACAAGCACATTATTATGAATGACAAAAGGATATAATCACAAATATAATACTTTTAAAGGTATGGTATAAACTATTCTAAGAAAAGACATTTTAAAGTTTGAAAATAAAATGGTTGATTTTTAAGGAAAACATAAGTAAGTCAAGATTGATTTAAAATAAAGTCAAAAACTTGAATCAACTAAAATAATTTTTTTAATTGCCAGTGGGCATATGGGCTTTACCAGAGAAAGACATACACTGAGAAAGAGTGGGAGAAGGCATCCCCCAAAGGAGTGTGGTCATGCTGCAACCTTTTCTCTGCTATTTGTCCATCCTGTTGGGATTGAGGTTCACATACCTATGTTCCCAATATGTTTTTCAAGCTGCTGGAGCCTAGATTTGAACTGTGGTTGGCCATATAACATCAGGCTCCCTTAACCACTAGGCTTTGGGGCCAGTTCAAAAATGATCTTTAAATATATCAAGAAGCTATTAAGAAGTTTAAAATCCAAACAAGCCCAACACAAAAATTTAAATCTATTTACTTTTGAAAATTAAAAAACAAAAATTCTTTTATTCCAAATGGACCTGTGAAATTAGTAACTTCTATGCAATTTTAACCATTCCATGTCATAGGAAAATGTCTCAATTTATTATTCTTACATAACAAAATTACACTAGTGATCCATTATTGCACTATAAATTAACATAAAACTTAGTGACTTTAAACAACAATCACTTATTATCTCGCAATTTTGTAGGTCAAGAATTGGTAAGCAACTTATATGGGTGTTTCTGCAACAGTTTCTCATAAGACAGCAGTCAAGATGTTGGCCAAGGCTATAGTCATCTCATGGCTTGATTGGGGCTGGAATGTACAAGTCTGAGATAGTTTATTTTTGTAAGTGTTGGCAGAGGTTTCAGTTTGCTTCTGGCTAATGGCAAGTGGCCTTAGTTCTTCACCATGTAATGCTCTTGATAAGGCTTCTTGGGCATTCTCTTAATGTGGCAGCTAGCTTCTCTCGGAATGAGTAATTTGAGAAGGAGAACAAGAAAGAAGTTGCAATAATTTTTATGACCTAGGCTTAGAAGTCATACACTGTCACTTTCATCTTGTTCTTTTTTTTTTAAGAGATATTTTTGCTATACGGTACATATGCTTTCTGGGGAGACAGAGACAGAAAATGAGAAAGCAACCTGCATGGGGATGGCCACATCGCAGTCCCTTCTCCTCTATTCTCCTTTCAGGATTTTGGGCATGCATGCACAAGTGCCTGGCATGAGCTTTAAGCTGCTGGGTCCAGGAATTGAACCACAATTGACTACCTGGGAGACCAGTGATACATATATATAAATATAAAATTCTTCCTAGAAGGTATATGTGCTTTCCAGAAAGACAGGGAGACAAGAGAGAGAGAGGGTGAAAGCATCCCACCCCTTCGGTGAGGTGTAATCATGGTGCCATCCATTCTCCTTCATTTCTCCATGCTGTTGGGACATTGGACATGTGTGCACTTGTGCCCAGTGTATTTTTCATGCTACTAAGGTCAGGATTTAAATCACGTAATCAGCCATGTGGGATCTGGCTCTCTTAACCATTGGGCCATGGGCCCAGCTCAACTCCCTAATAGCATTACTCTAAGTTTAGGATGTTTTCATCTAAGTTAACTCTAGATTGAGTGAGGCTCCTTGGATGTATTTCCTTAAGTATAACTACTCAAATACACTTCTTGAAGTGTATTCTGAATGCAACCTGCAGAAATCAGTGCTATTTGGTGCTTTCTAGAACCCAAGTCTTTGATGCCATCAATCTCTAATGCTATTGAGCAAGCCTCTCCTTTATATTTAATTCCATCACCATCTACCATGAATGATAATCCCTACTTATATAACTACTCCACCTCTTCTCCTTCCTCTACTCTTCCCCACCCCTATTCTGTCCTTGCCTTTTTCTCTCCTATGTCCGTCCCCCTCCAGCATCATCCCTCATTCTTGGCCATAACCTCTGTGCTATAGCCTCCTTCACAACCCTATTGATCTGGCCCCATACAGTTGAACCAGCACATGACATTATGTATGTGCCTAGTAACTTATTTTATAGAAATTAGTATTTTAGATTTTGATTTTCAGTTTATTTTACAATGAATGATTCACTATAATGAAATAAACTAGGAAAATATATCCAGTTATATCTGTGAAGATGAATGATAGCTCCCTAATGCTTCATTTACTATTATTTATTTTGGTCAGATTTGGTTTGATTCTCTCCAATTTAGTTTACCTGTGAATTTCCAGGAACACATTTGTAGGGCAAACTGCTTCTTTTTCTTTTTAAGCCAACTGTTTAATTAGGACTTACTATTCTAAAATAAAATGTTCTGTGTTTTGACGCTCTCTACTCATTGGGTGTGTCCAGGGCAGGTGAGACCAGAAGAGAGAAACTTGGTACATGCATGTGCCATGGATGTGAGAATGGAGTCCCGAATGCAAAAACTTTTGTGGGTCATTTGCTTATGGAGACTCTGGAGAAAAGTTTTGCATTCTGGATGGATTAACTCTCAGAGCAGGGATCTCTTTCGAAGTGGTTTGTCATGTAGTCCTTTGAATCAAACCTGCATATCTACTCTGCTCATTATTTCTATTTCCTGGGAAAGAACTTCTTTCCAACATATTCCACTTTGGAAGATGCTGTTCACAGTCATCCACCCATTCACCTACTCATCTATCATTTTGACCAATAACTCACTGTTGGCATTGATCAAGATTATTATAAACCAAATTCTAGGACTGCCCTGATAGGTAGACCCTTTCTCCCTGATGCTAAAATTAGTCAACCTAAAGCTCATGCACTCTATCGTCTAACAAGTATACTGATATGCACTCTGAAATAACCAAACCATTTTTTTTTAAACTGATAAATACTATCCAGGCCTTGGTGCCATGGACAGCTTTCCTGGAGATTAAATTTATTAATACCACCTGAGGACATAACTTACTGTCTTCCTGAGAGCGCTGCTTTCATGCATGTCAGAGAGTGAGCTTAACCATCAAGAAAGTCTCAGCAAGCTGTAGTGGAAGGAACTGTGTTTGAGATCAGAGATCAGGGAATTCCAGGGAAACCCTCTGTCTGTTGTGTAGCACAGCTGGTGAATCAGTGCCAACATATCTGACCTGTGGGGTGAGTTCTTTCTCTGCGCTGAGCCCATGTGGGGGCAGTTTTCCCCCCACAATATTTTAAACTACCCCTGAGGATCTTCTTGACTCAGAGACCATGCTTCCTCCTGAAGGCCTACTTTAAGACCAGAGAGACATGGACCTGCCAGGACCCCTTCAAAGAAAAGTAGGAATCAGAGGACAAAAGCTTAGGCAACGGTAGTATATGGACTCTGGTTGGCACTGACCACAACAGCTGTGCTCACAACATGGGACTCATCCAATGCTGTATCTAGCCCACTCTTGGATTTAAAGCTATCACATATCTGCTCAGGTCTTGAAGCAAGATCCCCCTCAGGCAAGCACATTCCAGGATGAACAGAGGTAAAAAAATCAAGGCTAGACCATGACTTCGTAAGATAAAAGGCCCCGAACCATGAAGTCTAGAGTGCTTTCCTGGAAGCTTGGAGTTGACTATGGATTTGTGCAAGATATGAAACAGAAGAAAAAACTTTGTCTAATGTATATTCCTTTGTAAGACCCACTTCATCTGTCAAGCCAGGACAGGGCTCAATACAGACATCTTTTAGATTCTAAAATTCATTACTGAGGAGCTTAAAATTTTATTATATGAAGTTCAGCAAGATAGGCACTTGGGTGTTTCCAAAGTCAATATCCTTAGAAAAGAGCCATATATTAAAGATGATATGTTTTAGAGGTGTTTTTTCCTTGTTGTTGATGACATCAGTTTCTGCTGACTTTTGTTTTTCAATTCTCAAAATTTAGTGCAATGATTTACTCGTGCAGAAATTATTTGCTTAATGCATGTGTAAAGAGCTAGAAATGAGGAGCTAAGGGGAACCCAAAAAAGTAAAAATAACTGAAAGCCAAACCAGAGGAATTATGAACAAATTCTGTATAGGAGTAGAGTGAGGGTGAACCCTCTGTCAAGGGAAAAAGTTGTTCCCTGGGAACATGGCTAGTTTGAATTGAGTATGGTAGGAAGTTATGGGCATGATGTGGTAGACACAAGATAGAAAGGCATTCTGGGTAAGGAAGAAATGAGCCAAGGTGTGGAATGAGAACTATGGGGCGCTATAGACACACAGAAGACCAGTTTTGCAACCAGTTTTTGATAAAGGGGCTATATCAATAAGCCACTGAGTCCTGAGCCAAATTCCCATTTTCCCATCCAGAATATGGCAGCCATGGTTTTCAGAGCCCTTTAAGGCTGCCTCACAGTGTGTCCAGCTCAGCACTCACATGGTCAGGTTTTGTAACTCCCTGTTAGTTTCCAAAAGCAGGCTGATTTAGTCCTTATAAAAACTGAAGAATTCACTGCCAGCTGATCCTCACACAGGTGTAGGAGCTTTAAAGTGCTTGTTGTAGGTGGCCAACTGGCATGCAGTTCTCTCCTAGTCACTGATTCCATCTGTGCCTAAGATGGCTTAGCTCACCTTGGATCCCAATATTCTGTCCACCTCCATGCAGCTGCCCCCTCTTGGTGGGTCAGGAGCTCTCTCCTTTGGCCTCCTTCCATATTCACCCTCTAATTCATTGGGCCTCTAGCCTCTGACTTAGCTCTGGTTCCTCCCCAAAAGGAGAGCCTGAGACATGGAGTTTGTTTTTTGAAGCAAACTAGGCATACATGAGAGATGACAGAATCTGCTCTCAGCTTTTCAGGCAAACAACGCTAATTCAGTCAGATCATACAGGCTGCTGAGACTGATGACCTGTCAGTCCCGTTCCTGGGCACTACTACATGTTGTAAGAGAGGCTGTGTCAGTTCTTTATTTTGAGCTGCCAATGATAAAAAGGCTTCCTCTATGACCTTGTATGTGAATCCAGGCCCTAGCAGAAGTGGAGAGGAAGGCTGAAATCATCACTGGGTCCCAGCTGGGCTTATTACATATTGTATCACTTTCTGGAAACAACTAGAGGGTGGGGTGGAATGGATGGCCATATTTGATGTTAGCTCTTTTTATTTATTTATTTATTTATTTTATTTAGAGAGACTTTTTGCACTAGGGCATATGCATTTGCCAGAGAGACAGAGAAAGATAGAGAGACAGAAAGCAATAAATCACTCCCCAAGGGGCATGGCCATGCCACAATCCCTTCTCCTCCATTCTCCTCTCAGGAATTTGGGCATACACGCACATACACCCAGCCTGTTTTAAAGCCTCTTCGTCTGGGACTCAAACCACGGTTGGCCATGTGGGAGCCCAGAAATATAACCATTATGCTTGTAAAGAATTATTTTATTTAATTTTATTTATTATTTTTCATTTAACCAGAGAAAGATACACACACACAGAGAAAGAGAGAGGGAGAGAGAGAGAGAGAGAGAAAGTGAGAAAGTGAGAAAGTGAGAAAGCAAATTTTCAGAGCCAGGACCTGAACCACATTTGGCTACATGGGAGTCCAATGCCTCAAACACCACACCACCTGCTGCCGCCTGATGTTAGTTCCATCTGGGTTGTAGTACTGGGTCTATGCTCAGCTTTCTCTCCCATCAAGTGGAACATAAAGCAGGCACTCAAGAATTGGCCTTTTTGTTTGAACACCTATTTTAACAGCTTTCTAAAGCATCATGTACACATATGCATGCATGCACACACACATACACTTGAATGCCCAAGGTCATCACTTCCCAGGAACCAAACAAAGAGGGCCATAGAGCTACCGAATCATGAACTGTTTCTCACAGTTACTGCCTCTCCTCTATTTTCCTCATTTACAAAGGGAAAAGGGTGGCTGTATGTCTCTAAACCACTCTACATACTCTGTGGGGCCTAAGCCCCACTGGTCTCTCTCTAGGGTGTCTGGCAGCAGAGGTGTATTAGGAAAAGAAGCAGGGGTCACTCTGGAGTTCAGAAACATTAACTCCTGCCAAATTACTTGTGATTACTTGTGATCTCTTTGGGAGAATGTGTGTGCTCTGAGTAAAACAGTACCCAGCATGTTGGCATGCCAATGGAGACTTTGCCTCAGTGGGATAGCCTGGGCTAAGTTCTAAGTGAAAAATATAAATGAGAGCTAGAAAAGCTCCTACTGGTTAGCCTGTATTTCATTCGCAAGCAAATATCAATGATGTGGAGGCCAAGTTATCAAAATAATTTGGGAAATTCACTGACATATATTCAGTGCTTATAGGATACATGGTACTAGGCTCTATGAGACCCCAGAGAATGCCTTTGTTTATCAGTCTGGGTCAAACACAAGGTGGCAGTGGCCCAGTAAGGGTTTTGTTCTGTCTCAGACAATAGCAAGCCCACAGCCTACCCTCTGATATTTTGCAAAAACAGGAGTGTTTCTTTTATCCAAGTGTCTTCCTCAAGAAAGAGCACCCACCCACATACAGTTGCATGGTGACTAGTCACTTTCAATTATGTTTCCCCATTACTTAATGCTCTTTGTCAGGCAGAAATAAGAGCAGTGGAGACAAGGCAGTTGTAAGAGGAAAATTGTTTCTTTAGTGTAACTGTGACCTGAAGAACAAGCAACCATTCCCAGGGAAGACACATAATGATGGGTTAGCAAGCACTGTCAAAAGCTCAGCAGCAGTGGACACTGCCCATTAGGGATGCTGCCCTTCCATCAGCCTCCCATCAACTCCTATTCACAGGTAAAGCTGTTATCACAGTTAGGGACACTCCTCCCCTGACAAAGGCAAGGCACTCGTGGTACACAGTGCAAAGCCACCCCATGGGCCTAGATAGTCTAGCTTAGGAATTCCATCCAGGTTTGAACCCCAACTTTTCCCCAGTGAACTCTGGGATACTTTCTCAGATACAGTTGCCTTCACTGTAAAATGAGGCTAACTAGAGCTTACCTCCGTAGGTTGTTGAGAAGATAAGTTGGATGATAGTCATGACAGCTGCCATTCATTGTGCCCAGCACAGAGCTGAGCACTCCACAGTTTGATGTCATTTTGTTCTCTCAACTACCATCATGAGGGAAGTAATCAGTTAGCATGGTTGCAGCTGTAAGCAATAGACATTTAAGAGAGGAGCAAACCAAACTCTTAGCAAATAGAAAGAAGGAAAGAATGAAGATGAAAACAGAAATGGATCCAACAGAGACTTAAAAATCAAGGGAAATATCAACAAAACCAAAAGTTGGTTCTTCAAAATTAACAACTAAATTGACATACCTTTACTTAGATAGACCAAGAATAAAAGAGAGAAGACTAAAGTCAGGCATGAAAGAGAGGATAATTCTATACCAACCTTACAACAACACCCAGCTCAAAGAATAAGCAAAATCATGGTTTCACATTGTTGTGAGTACAGGGTGACAGCTCTTATCGGCACATGCACCTACACCTAGCTGCTTCTCAAAGCCTTCTGTCCACCTCTACACCAGGAAGGACACAGGTTCTCTCTGCTTTTCCCTCTGTTCACCCAATATGTCTACATCTTCCCAGCACACCATAGGGTTACACTACAGTTTTCTTGGCGAGTTCTGTTATCTAGTAAAATAAAAGCAGAATATCACAAGTCACTTCTGAGAGTTAAGAGTCAGGGTGTATTGTTTTCATAGTAGTTTTATGCCTCCTCCCTTCACTATGATCTTTATGGAAGTCCCTAGTTGAAATAAAGCCACCATGTGTGTGGCTGGCTGAGTGACTATAATGAGCAGATCTCTCTTCTCTTCCGTGTGGGTGCTACAAAATGAATGCAGTAGTTCATATAGTGCATCCTTACCACAGTGTAAGACCTGAAGAAAAGGCCTTTTGTCTGGTCCCTCATTGCTTTATGCATTGTACTTTAAAAAATAGAACACATTGGGACCAGCAGTTGGCGTAATGGCTATGTCACTGGACTCCCATGTAGTTGACCATGGTTCGAGTCCCAGACTTGGTGGCTTAAACTCATGCCATGTGCATGTGCACGCTTGCCTAGGATCCCAAGAGGAGAATGTAGGAGAAGGGATTGCAGCATGGCCATTCCCCCCTGGGGGGTGATTTCTCACCTTCTGTCTGTCTCAGTCTTTCTGGCAAGTGTACGAGCACTATAGCAA
>NW_006159672.1:616257-673545 GCF_000334495.1 Tupaia belangeri chinensis | reverse complement strand
CGTTCACTCTTGAGACTGGCAACGCACTATGCACAAAAAAAAAAAAAAAAAAAAAAAAGAACATGTGCTGAATAAATAAGCAAAGCTCTAGCCACCTGATAGGGTGTTGAGAAGATAAAAGGAGACATTTATGCTCTAGTTTCATGGGATACCTAGCTGGGCTCAGAGTTTGGTTCTACTATAACCACAAGTGACTCAAACTTTTCAGGTCTTAGTGTCTCCTCTATCAAACGAGAAGGGAAATATGTTATTCCACCTATCTACTTACAAGACATTTATGAAAATCTCATGTGAAATGTAAAAGTATTTTGAAAAGTAGAGCATTTAATAATAAAAACAAACATTAGTATATTTTATGTACAATAATAATTGACTAACATAATTTTTTTTTGGCTCACTTGTAAGTGGCTCTAATGAAGCCAATGGCAGTGATTAAAGTTTTAAGATTTTTCGACTTTTCAATTCCTCAGACTCAAGGTGGCATTTTCCACCCCACCAAAGAAATCTATCAGGAAAGGAACAAGTTAGGGAAAAGGGTGAGAATTAGCCTTGTCACAAAAAGGCAAGCCTGGACATTTGGTGGGCAGTGACTGGGACTTTCTTTCTTTGCCTGCTCATTCTCTGAATCTGTGAAATTGATGACAGGTTCCCCAGAGTGTGCAAATTAGGTGGAGTTGCAGTTGTGCATTGGACAAGGGGTTCTCTTCTTTTTCTTTCTTTCATTTTTTAATTCTTTCTCTTCTCCTTTTCTGTCTCCTTACTCTCCTCTCTCTCCTTCTTCCACTCTCCTGCTCTCATTTCCTTTCTCCTTTCTTCCCTCAGTTCCTCTCCCCCCACCTCCTTCCATCCTCCTCTTTCTGTCAATCCCACCTTCTCCCTCTGTAGACTTGTTTGTGAAACAAGAGTTCTCAAAGACACACATCACTTCTACATTGCTTCTCTGACTTTGGAAGCCCAGTGCTCTTATCAGCATGTGTACCTACACCTGAGCTGTTTTTTTTTCTTTTCTTTTATTTTCTTTTTTTTTTTTTTTTGAGAGATTTTTGCTATAGGGCATGTGCAGAAATCAGAGAGAGACAAAGAGACAGAAAGCGAGAAATCACCCTCCAAGGGGGATGGCCACCCCACAATCCCTTCTCCATTCTCCTCTTGGGATCTTGGGCATGCATGTACATGCGCCCGGCATGAGTTTAAGCCACAGGTCCAGGACTCAAACCATGGTTGACTACATGGGAGTCCAGCAACATAGCCATTATACTAAATGCTGGTCCCCTGAGCTGCTTTTTGAAGGCCTTCTTCTACCTCTATACCTTCCTTAGCCTGAATCTGAGTCACATCATTAATTCCTTACAAGTTTCTGTAATGGAAACCATTTTCTGTCAAATCCTGTATACCTCACGATCAGGGTGGTGGTGGTGCTAGACAGGTTACTCCTTGTTGCCACTTCACAACCATTCCTCTCCATTTCTCCTTTGTTCCCAAAGAGGAATGATTGGGGAGTACCTCTTTGCCACTAACACCACCACAACCTGGCCCTGGTTTAAATGTGGGAGCAGATACCTGATCCCAGCAGGCTCTAGAATTGGTGGTCCCTTAGTTTTTGTCATCTACTGATCTTATCTTTCTAGCTATCTCAGCACCTGTCCTTAGTCTCAGGAGCTTCACTATCTTTTTGAACTACCTGCATGCACATAGCTGGTGATGTTGTATACTCAATTGCAAAGTACAGGGAACACTTTCAGGAGGCTATGTCATGTCTTCTGGACCAGCTATGACTTCAGCACAGCTGAAAAACTAACAGAACCCACACAACTGCTCCACTGCTCTGGGCTCCTCATCTCAGATACGTCTCTAAAGCTGTTCATATTTTCTCTACTCCTGGAAGTGCAGGGCAGTAACATCCCTATGGACAACTCTTAACCCATGGGAACTAGAATCAAAATGCCCCACAAACTCACTCTCTGTGGTCAGGGTGTGTGGGGCTGGCAATTGAAGATAAGGCAAAACCATTGACCATGGAAGGGGGAAGACAACTGGAGTTTGCGGGTCTTACCTGAGGAAAGCAATAAGGACAAAGAGGGGTTTCTCATGACCAATTTGTTTTGGGGAACATTTGACCCAAGCTTGAGAGTGTCTGGAAGGATTTTAGCTACATCCAATCTGCCCCTTCCCTTGGAGAAGGACCAGATGATCTCTGAGTATATAGTACAAGAGGCAAGGGCACACAACAACAGCATAGGCAGCCACTTGACATCTCCAGTATAATCAGGAGGGTTTGCAGAGGGTCCCGTGGGTATCGCTCCAAGTAGAGGAAAGAGATGCCCAGGGAGAGCAGGGGACTGTTCACTGGAGGATGGAGGGCACTCCACTCACAGTGAGGGCAGTGACCTTTGAAGCAGAAAGGGAGCAGAGGACACTAAACCATTTCTCTGAGAGCATTGTCCTAACTTCCCTGACCCCATCTGTGGCTAGATTCAGGTAGCAGGAACCACAGTGATGAATACACAACCCTCTAGGCCCTCTCATACTTGACCTGGAAGCATCTGTGGTTGCTAAACCACCTCTGTGGCCTTCTGGTACCTTGGCAGGAACTTGGAGACAGAGAGCTGATGCCTGGAAGGAGATTTTTGCAAGGGAGAAGAATGATAGTTAAAATCACATATTAAACATTTGGAATAGGAAGGAATGAGCTTTCCAGAGGGTAGTGGAAGGAACTGGGAATAGAGAAGAGAGAGTTAGGGGCCCAGCTGCCATCTGGATTGAGGATAAAGAATGGCAGCGTTGAGAAGAGGGTATTTTAAAGTTGTTTGTAGGGTTTTTAAGACCCAAGCCTGCTGCCCCTCCTCCTCCTCTAAATTCAGTGGATTTCTGTGAGGCCATTGGTTTTCATTACATTTTTCTATCTAAATGTTTCTTTGAATGCACTTTTCTCAAGGACTGACTCACTGAGGGCATTGGATTACATTTAAATTACTTGGAGGAGGACTGTTTGGCTTAAGATTTCTATTTTTATTTCCCCTCCAGCTAACCCCCACTTTCTTCCAAATGGCCACAGTGTGACAACCAGCACTGAATGGTCCCCCTTCCACCTGCAAATGACTTGGAAAGAACTGACCTACACTTGGTAACAGTGTTCTCTGTTTCTTACAATGTGGTTATCCATGAAAGGTGATGGGAAAATGTGGCTATTCTAATCATTAGTGGGATAAAAACTTCAAGTAATTTATATATATATATATATATATACACACACACATATATATATATTTAGTATTTACATATGTATTTTTAGTAATTTGTACTCTAGTTGTTACAGGATATTTTTTCTTCCTTCCTTTCTTTTTTTAATTGCCAGGGAGTACATGTACTTGCCAGAGAGAGGGAGAGAGAAAGTACCTCATGGGGCGTGGTCACACAGCAATCCTTTCCCTCTATTCCCCATCCTTTCTGGATATGGGGCACTCTCCTCACACACACATACATTACATATATATATATTTATATTTATATTTATATATATACCCATACACACACACACACACACATACACTTCAATAATATACTGTATATAGCATGAACACTCATGTTGCAATAACTTCAGCTTTGGCTTACAATAATATTGTGATTAGAAAACTAACCACAGGGGCGAGGAGGTGGCATGGTGCTCAATGGCCTGGATTTCCACATGGCCAACCATGGTTTGACTCTCAGATACAATGGCTTGAAAATCATGCCAGGCATGTGTGCGTGTGTGCTCAGAATCCGGGGAAGAAGATCGAGACGAAGGGATTGTGATGTAGCCATCACCCTTGAGGGGGTGTGTGATTTTTCACTTTCCATTTCACTGTCTGCCTCTCTCTGGCAAGCATATGCACCTTACAAAAAAAAAAAAAAAAAAAAAAAAAAAAAAAAAAAAAACCTTGAGAAAAGAAAAGAAAAGTAACTGTGACCTGGTTGGCTACTTGGTCATACTTGTAGAGAGAAAAATAAAATGGTAACTTAGAAGACCAATCTGCTGCTGAGTTTTAATACTGGATTGTGCTTCACATCAGTTTTGGAAGACTTGGTGCCTTTAGAGAGATAAAAGACTCTCCTATTAAACTGTTCATTCCTGACCCAAAGTGAGTTCTAAAAATATCATCAAATAGAAAACTACAGCATCACCTTGGGAAGTCACATGACTATTCTGTGCATTGTGCCTAGCAGGGTCTCAGGAAATATTATGATAAATGAGACATCTAAAAATCAAGGGCATCGAGCTGTAGGGTCCATCCTGAGACAAAATTCCAGATTCATTTTCTACTTTTCCAAAACGTGAGCCTATTCCAGCTATGGATAACCTCGTCCCTTTTTACTTCTGACAGCAAAGTTAGTTGAAAGGGTTGAGGAGGCAAATGCATTGTAGAAACAGTCCTCACTTGAATGACAGGTTTTGAAAGTCCCAAGTTGCTTTGCAGATGGGGCAGGGCTCTGGAGGTCCTGTTTGGTTTCTGCTGGCAAATCCTTGACCCTGTGCTGCCAGGAGCTGGACTTGGAATGACTCCCAAATTGCTGAACACTCTCCTCAATTCTGTTCAAATCTCTTATCTCAGTCAAGAGTGTGATCTCCAGCTAGTCTTTGCCTTTACTCCCTGGCATTCCTACCCTGGGGAAGTTTTCCAAGGCGCATATAAAAATCTGTGCCCAGAGGTTCTTCTTCTGTCTTTTTGCCTTTTGTATAGTCAACTGAGCCTCCTTTGGAGGCCTCCCCCAAAAAACAAACAAACAAACCAAAAAATCCTCTAGTCAAAGGCTAAAATAATATGATCTTCCTGTGGAAGTAAACTCATTTCACTAGCATTTCTGAAAATCTGAGGGATGATTCCAGTGTTGCTTTTCTATTATAATTGCTTTGCCTTCCAAAGTTTGCTTTTTATGTGAGAAAGCTTTAGCAAGGCAGTAAAAACCCACGGATGTCGTCTGTGTTCCCTGCAGAGACACCAGAAATATGGAGGAGCTTAAAAATAACCCTGCATTTTGCAGGTAGCTCCTTATTCGATATTAAGTGCCCTCCTCTCCAACGCAAGTGTTCATAATGCTAAATTAACTGTTAACAAGTATTTTTAAATAGTCTAATTTATGCTAATTCAAAAATATTCCTGTTCCCAAACTGATTATTTTTGCCTCCCAAATCGCTGCACTCTTCCATTAGCAGCTAAAAAGTCAGGGTGCTGCGAGCCAGCATCTTTCTGAGTGGCTTCCGGATTCCTGGTTATTTCCATGGGTAGTTTCCACAAAGCATTTGCATAGCTTGCCTAAGAACCCCATGATGACAATGGGTATCCTCCGCTGGGAGGATTTCAGTTTCCGGCATTGTGGAAACTGACAGTACCAAAGACGTGAGCATCCTCATCTCCTAAGGCAGACACAGGAGGAAATGCGGACCCACCCTGAACGTCCTGCTTTCCCCTCCTGCTCACTCCCTGCAGAAACATCACAGACCCTAATGGTGGGCCAAAACCTCAACTGCTTCTTCTGGGCTTTCTGCTTTCACTGAGGTGTGAGTGTCTGCTTCATCCAGTGGTGCCTTAGAAGCTACTGAGACCATACCTTCCATCTCCTTCCAGTCATTGGCAGCTCCCACTGCCTGCTGCTTTCCCTGGGAAAAACTGGTCATCTCTCTCTTCTCTTGCCTTTGCCATGAAATCCAAACTCAGCTCATGGGCAAGGGCCCTGGGCCTGGCTCAGCTGAGCTCCTTTCCTGGCTCCGACCACTCCCTTTTCCCATCATAGCTCTCCCTCACTTCTTGCTTCTGTTTCTCCAATATTCCCAAGTCATTCCCAGACCAAGGCCTCAGTGCTTATTGTTTTTAATTACTTTTTTTTGAAAGATTTTTGCTCTAGGGCACATGTGCTCACCAGAAAAACAGCGAGAGACAGAGGCAGAAAGTGAGAAATCACCCCCCAGGGGGGATGGCCACTCCACAATCCCTTCTCCTCCATTTTCCTCTCAGGATCTTGGGCACACACGCACATGCACCTGGCATGAATTTAAGCTATTGGGTCCGGGATTTGAACCGTGGTCAACTACGTGAGAGTCCAGCAACATAGCCATTACGCCAACTGCTGGTCCTGCCACTGAAGTTTTCATCTCCTGCTAAGGTGACACTGAACCTGTAGATTGTTCTAGTAAAACCCAGTCTGTGGGTGTGGCCAAGAGACTTTCTCAGAGTTGCTGAAAATCACATCATTATTCCCTGAGGAAAAAGGGTATTTCTCACCTAGAAAATTAATGGCATTCTTTTCAAGTACAGTACAGATAATGTTCTTTCCCTGAATCATTTGAAAGAGAGTTGCCTGCCCAAAACCTCATTATTCCCAATGGTTTAGTGTGCTTTTTCTTTAAATGAGAACATCCTCCTACATAACCTCAGTACAAACATCAAAGTCAAGAAATTAGCACTAATACATCAATCTACCATTGAATCCTTAAGACTCCATTCAGGTTTTACCAACTTTCCCAGTAAAGACCAATGTAGCAAAAGGATTCAGTTCCGAATTACATGTTGTATTTCCTTTTTTTTTTTTTCTGGAGAGGTTTTTGCTATAGGATGCATGTGCTCGCCAGATAGAGAGACAGAGAGACAGAAAGCGAGAAATCACCCCCCAGGGAGGCCAGCCGCACCCCCATCTCTTCTTCTCCATTCTCCTCTTGGGATCTTGGGCACGCACGCACAAGCGCCCGGTGTGAGTTTTAACCCACCGGGTCCACGACACGAACCGCGGTTGACTACGTGGGAGTCCAGCGACATAGCCATTATGCTAACTGCTGGCCCCATGTTGTATTTACTTTTCATGTCTCTTGCTTTCCTTCAGTAAATGTTTTTTTTTCATAACTCTTTTGAAGATTCTAGGTCAATTCTTCTTTCACTAACAGCTTTAGTGAGATATTATTCAGCCACCATAACATTCACCCTGGTAAGGTATACAATTCAGTGGAGTTTAGTATTGTCACAGAGATGGGCAACTATCATCACTATCTACTTTTACATTTTCATCACTCTAAAAAGCAGCACTTTCCCTTCAGCAGTAATTCCTCCCAGCCCTTGGCCACCAGTATCACCAGTGCATTGTACTGGGTGTACATTTTGTCTCATTACTAATGATGTTCTCTTTTATTTCTTGATTAAGGTAGTGTCCACCAGCCTTTTCCACTGTGAAATTATTGCTTTTCCCTTTTGTTAGAAGATACTTTGAAACTATGTAGATATCCTGCTCCTCATCAAATATCCAATGCATTAATTTATTGATTTATATCAATATGGGTCTATGGAAATTTCCTACTTTATTCAGTGAGTTAAAAACTTGTTACTATCTTTACGTATTTTGATGTTCACATTGTCCCAGATGTGGTCAGTCCCATAGAAGCTACTTCATGCTGTCTTCTAAGTCTTTCTGACATGTCCCCGTTATTTCTTGAGCGCTTCCTTTCATTCCAGCACAAAATGTTCTAAGCTATCTTGTATTCCTGACCCTGGAATCAGCCATTTCTTTAAGCAGTCCTGGTTCATTTGATTGGAGAATGGTATTTAGAAGCCAAAGAATAGATGACATTTAGCATTTCCCAATATTGAAAATAAGTGTTGATTAGTAGCAACAGCTTAAACCCAGGTATTAACAAGTGAACAAAACGATAGGAGATAAGGGAGATGAGGAAATAATGCCCTCATGTGAGGAGAGAGAATGGGGTTGAAGGGCAGTGTGAGTGTGGGAAGACTGTAAGATAAACTCTGGAGTCTTAAATGTCACAGACAATTGTAGTCAACAGAAGAAAAGCCCATGAGAGCAGGGCTTCTGTGCATGGCCATTGCCAGGACCAGCAGCTCCACAGCCAATCTGTCAGGGATCAGGTAGAAAGAAAGCTGACAAAACCAAGAGCACAGCATGAGAGGGGGAAACCACAGAGTGGAGTGGGCTTTAGAAAGGCACATCGCGCCACTTCCAGCTCACATGGGAAGGTTGCAGTGACATCATCACAATGATTTAGCAGAGAAAATCAATCCTGCTCAGCTTAAATGCTGGGGGGAAAATCAGCTTAAATGTGGGGAAAAACCTGAACATGCAAAGACCACATGGGCAGTTGGTATTACCATCATTTGACAAAGAAATTCATGTCTAGAGAGACAAAGTGGCTTGTTTGGGGTCTCTAGATTCTGGGATTCTACTCCAGGAATCGCTAAAGTGATCTTTTTCTGTCAAAATGCCATCTTACTAGAGGAAATTTACAATAGTCTAGTCCTTGTCTAGTGTGTTTGTGTGTATAGAAGCAACATCATGAATTATTTTTCAATTTACAGTTTTTGTTTTTATTGGTAAAGGCACATGCACTTCTGAGGGAAGGGGTGTGGAGAGAGAGGAAATAAAAGTACCTCATTAACAGGGCACAGACATGCCACAATTCCTTCTCCATTTCTCCTTTCTGTCCGGATCTTGGACATGTATGCATATGTGCCCACATTTTTCAAGTTGTCTGGGATTTGAACCATGGTCAGTCATGAGGGACCTGGCTCCCGATTCACAGCAATTATGTGCTATGGGGGTGGCCAAGAATTATTGTTTTAAATATCTCATTAAGCTCTTGTATTAGTCAGGGTTCCCTAGAAAAACAGGACCAATAGGATGCATGTATGTGAGAGGTTAAAGACAGAGAGAGCAAAAGAGAGACAGAGACTGGTTTATCTTAAGGAATTGGCTCATGCCATTGAGGGGGCAGACCAGAAGGTTAGAAAGTCACACAGGAGTTGATGCGGCAGTTTGGTAGAATTCCTTCTTTTATAGGAAATTTTACATTTTGCTCTTAAGTTCTTCAACTGATTGAATGAGGCCTACCTATATTATCAAGAGCAATTTCCTTTATTTAAAATGACCCGACTACCGCTGTTAACCACCTCTATGAAATACTGCCACACCACATCTACATTAGTGTTCATAACTGGGTACTATAACTTAGCTAAGAAGGCGTAGAAGACTTTATCACAATCTTTTTGCCCAGGACTGAAACTCATCAGAATTATCAAAATGAGCTTTGTCACCAAACATCAGGGGGGTCCCCACTTCCCTCTAGAGCTTGAGACACAATATTTAGGCTATCATATGACCTGGGAGGAGCAACAGTTTTTTTGTGTGGGTGGCAGACAGATAGCACATGTTAATTTTAGCTTATTTGGATGCTTAGAATTATTGGCTCTACATGTTTCCTGTTTTCTGAGCCATCATCAATAAAACAGTAGATGTTTAAATAATTCTGAAAAGGCAGACTGCCAAAAAAAGTGCTAAAAGTCCCCACACAGACTTTAAAAAGTAAGTAAAATATTAAAAAGTAATTAGAGATAGAACTAAAAAGCAAAAGCTCAAATCTATTAAACTAACAAAGAGTTCTGTGAACATGAAACATAAAGTCCAAGATCATGAAAGAACCCAGAGCAGAAGAAAAAAGATCTGTAAGGAATTAAAAGATCAAATCTTTATATGAAAAGATAATCTTAAAATTGATTAAAAATAATTTCTTCAAATACTAGGAAGCAATCTTCAAGCACCAAGGGTGGTTTTTAAGTAAGAGAAAGACTTTTCTATTTATAAAACACGGCTTATATACTGTCTATGTCGACTAAGATTTGAGGAAAACACAGAATTAAAATGGGTGAAGTAATGATGAATTAATTGGCCAGAAAGCATTTTGGTAGGCAGAGGAATAAAATAGAAATTTAACTGTATGTATGACAGCTAAATTTGGCTTTGAGCTTCCTGGCAACCAAAGCAAAAATAAAAAACAAGATGGCTGGATCATATGATAGTTTAATTTTTAGTTTTTAGACGAACCTCGGTACTTTTTTTTCTGATTTACATTCCCATGAAAATTTCAGCACAAAGGACTTGGTCCCCCTTTCTTCACATCTTAGCCAGCATTTGTTATTTTTTGTCTTTTTCATAGTAGCTGGTCTAAGTGGGTGAGATAACACCTCATTACGGTTTTGATTTAGCTAACTATAGTTAGCAATAATTTGCTATTTGAAAATATCTAACAAATTTGAATGTTCCCCACACAAAGAATGATAAATGTTTGAGGTTATGGAGATGCTAATTACCCCAATTTGATCATTATATATTGCATTTATGTATTGAAAAATTGTAGTGTACACATAAATATGTATAATTAATGCCAAAAATAAGAAGACACAAGGACCTTGCCAATCCTGTTTTAGAGCATGCTTTCTCAAACAGGCAAGTGATGAGAGTGAAAAATTAGTTCTGGGACAAAAATATTCCATTTTTTGACTTAAGAAATATTAAGCTGTCGGGCAACTTTCATGATGTATCTTTCTGTTTTTCTATGCAAAAATGTGTCATGATTCTCCTGATGATCCAATATAAATAAACACAAAGTATGTAAGTAGATACACAGAATATTATTGTATTAAAATTTCATCAAGGAAAGTAATTATAGAAAAAAATACTTAAAAAAAAATCTCCTTGAAAGGCAATTGTTAAAAATGGTTGAGAAACACTGTTTCTGAGCAAAAAGTATTGTCATTACTTCGTTGACTTCTTTTTTCCCTTCTTAAGTATTTGGTGTATTTTCTACTTCCAGCTCTGAAGGCCATACTGGGAAGCATGGCCATGCTGGTGTGTGGGGTGGGAATTCCAGCCCTAGTTGTATAGTATGAGGATTATCCTGGAAGACTGGGGAAGCACTAGAACTCAGATGCCAGGTGAAAGGTGAACTACCCAAAAATGAGCCACTACCAGGGACTAGACTCCCTTGGGCTTTCCCAGAGTGGTGTGCCAATGTGATTACTTTAAGAATTGTGCATAATATCCAATGTGATGGGGGGTGGGATAAATACTCACCTCAGTGTAATTAAGAATTCAAAAAGAGAAAATGTCATGTGCCCCCAGTTTCTTGGGTATGGACTGAATGTTTACATTCAATGGCTACTGAACAACAGAATGAGCCTCCAAGTTTCTAGGCCTACTTTTATACCTGGTTAGACAGGGCTGAGAGCCATATCCCTATGGTTTTAACATGTTTTGCAAAAATAGAGGTGAGAGCCCTTTACATTGAGTAGAGAGTAAATACCATTGCCTTCTTTGGTTCTCACCACCTAACTTCTGGCCTAGTTGCCCCAAGACAGTTCTGAAGTTTTTATGTCTCTTAAATTAAATCACACACCCCATTAAACAAAGCCCTCTCTGAAATTAGCAGCTGAAAGGAGGCATGAATGATGTCTAGAGAGCCCTTGGAGTCGGCTGAGGGAAGAGAGCTTCAAGGAGCACTCTGTCTGCTGTTGTCTGTACAGACGTGTACACACACAGAGGGGCATGGATGCTTTCTAGCTGGGCTCCAAATCAGAGACAACTAAACACATGATTAAACGTTAAGTCTGAGGAAGATGTGTACATAAGTGAATGTGTGGCACAAAGCTCTTCAAGAAAGCAAAACGGAAACATCAGCATTTTTATTAACATTCAAGAACAAAACCATAAAACATCCAACAACGTCTTTTTAAATAACATTTTATTTTTCATTGTCAATGATTAACTTTTGAGCCTACTAGAAGAGTATCATGATTATAGTGAATAAAAAAATATAGATGATAGAATAAAAATATTAGATTATACAAAGTTAGATTTTTTTGTTTGTTTGTTTTTGTTTTTAAGTCATTGTCCACCAACATTTTCAGGACTTTGAAGCTCTGAAAAAAAATGTAATTTTGTGGGCTTAGTTTTTACATTTCCATCAGTTAAAAATTAAGAACACATATTGAGAATCACTTGCAGGTGCCTATGACAATAAATGGAAGGACCACAAAAAATTAAAACAAGTTCTAAGAACCGTCATATATACAAACTCTGTACAGAATGGAGACAAAAAGAATTAACCCAATTAAAACTGTCTCTTGTGGTATACATATCATTTTTCAAATAAAAATGAAAATTAATCTTCCTATACTCATATTTGTCCATTTGATCCAGTATTCTTAACGTTGTTTCCACTCCATAAATTAGTAACTGTTCAGTAGCTGAGAAATATCCTATTTTAAATTTTACCAAGGAACATCAAGAACTTCCTTGAAAGGGCTGAACTTAATTGCCTAATGCAGGCTGAAGATGTACTCAACAAAAAGTCACATCACCAGTTGCAATAAGAAGGGGGCTGATAAAACATCCCGGTAGAGTAAGCTTGGGTTTTGGCCTGCAGAGAGAATAAGAGCATTCCTACACTTCACCACCACCCAGCTTTTCAAAGGTGATATTCTAACCTCTCATTAATGGCTAAATTCAGATCAGTCGAGCTCTTTGCTATTAGTCATTTGGCACACACACAAAAAAGGATGTTTGGGCAAGACTCAGGCTCTCTCAAGACTGACATAGTCAGAGGTCCCCAACATTGGTAAATACAATAGGACATCCCAGAACCATACCCACCTCGCTCCATGATGCCGAAGACCACTTACTCTGTGGCTAGAAATGATCCTTTTAAGGAAAAGCAATTGCACTAAATGTTAGACATCACAGGGTCAATGAGGTAAACACCAGACACAGGAGACATGGAAGGAGTGGAAAGATGGCAGCTTGCTCTTCCAAGCCAGTCTTGCTGCCTTCACTGCACAATCCCAGAGTCCACCGATGTCTGCTTGCGTGTTGTCTTTGGAGGGGGAGGAGGTGGAGTTTTGCTGGGCAGCGGAGGTGGCAGATGCTACAAAAAAATAAGTATGAGGAAGAAGTCACATTATGGATATTCTGGTAGGAAAGAAACAGTCTCCAAGTGGGGTCTAACCTGGCCCAGCAGCCCTGATGGAAAATTAATCTCTCTATACTCTTACTTATTTGTCCATTCAATTCAGTATTCTTTTTTTAAAACAAGAATTATGTATTTATTATCATTATGTTTCAGTTTTGACAAGAGAGAAAGAGAGAGAGAGAGAAAGCCACCAGGTCCAGGGCTCAAACTGCAGTCGGCCATGTGGGAGTTCAGCTCCTTTAACCATCACACCACCTGCCAGCCCCTCAATCCAGTATTCTTAATGGTGTTTTCATTCCATAAACTTGTAACTGTTCAGCAGCTGACAAATATGCTATTTAAATTAAACCAAGGGACTTCAGAACGCTGGGCGGGAATTGTCCTCTCCACCTAACTCAGGCTCCACCCTATTAGAATGGGAACTAGCAGGCCTGCTATAGTCCACACTGGGCTGCTGACAGCCCTGGGCCTTTCTAACTTCTCTGAGTACCTTTCACAAAGCCTGCACAGTTCCCGAGAAGTACATCCACCACTCTTCATGTGGTTGCTTAAAATCCAGTTGTTACGGATCTAGCTATTGTTCTATAGTCCAAGGAACAAGAATGTCCTCGAGGATGCTCCCTAGGGGTGAGATGAGAGACCTTTCTTTGTTTTTTGAACAAGAGCAAAGGTCAGCAAATTTTCTCTGAAAGGACCAGATAGAAAACATTTTCAGCTTTGTGGGCCACATGGTCTCTGTGGTGGCTGGAAAGCAGACCATGCAAAGGAATGTATGTAAAGAAATGGGCATAGCTTTATTTAAACTTAATTTATAAAAACAAGTGACTGGCTGGATTTGGTCCCTGGGCAATAGATAACCTTAGATTCCCAAGAAATACAGAATGTGAATTAAAATGGTAAAGATGATAGAAAAAGCCTTAATGGACCTGCTAGGGCATGAATGACTTAGGACAGCTCTTTCACTATTGGTCTTCATATCATTATGCCACCCCAGACAACTGACATACAGAAGTTCTGTAAATACGGAATGATTATATAGGTAAATAAGTGCATGAGAGAAAAATGAGTGAATAAATAAATGGGCAAGCGAGTAAATGAACAAATGAAGAGGAGAGGAAGTGGGAACTTCCATACCACAGAGAAAAGGAACCAGGATGAAATCACAGAACACCATCATCATCCGGCTTAAGGGTAAGGGTGAATTTTTAACAGTAAGGAGGTAGACTCCCACATGGCTGACTTGATGGCTTGAAAATCATGACAGGTGCGTGTGTGTGCATGTCCAAAATCCCGAGAGGAAATTGGAGAAGATGGGATGGCAACATGGCCATCCCCCTGGGGGGGCGTGGGAGTGATTTCTTACTTTCTCTTTCTCCCCAGCAAGCGCACATGCCCTATGGCAAAAAACCTAAAACAAAAGAAAAGAAAGAAACCTAAAAAAAAAAAAAAAAAAAGTAAAACACTAGACTTCTATTTTTGGTAAGAATGGTTAAAAGAAACACCTATTCCAAAGTCTGCTAAGAATGTTTGTGTGCTTGTATGTAAAAGCTACCCTGATAGGCTGGTGAGGAGCAACAGCAGGCCAGCCTAACGCACTGCTACAGATGCTCTTCAGGCCACACAGGAGATCATCAGGTTTATCACCATTAAGCAAAATGATAGCTCAGATTACTGGTCATAAGAGCCATTTTGAAAGAAATGACAGCTTAAAGTGGGAATAACTAGAGATAGAGAGATAGAGTTGCCTATAAGCCTGAGGCCGATCGATGAGAGTGACAGGAGGATATCGATCCACAGCCCCCCTTCCCCCATGGCAGATGAATGATCACTATCCTGAAACAGCTCTTAGGGCCTTTGCAAAGGGAGGCACCCCAGGAAACACAACTGCTCCCGACTAATGATGACATACTAACCACAAGAGTGACACCTGAACACACTTTCATGCTGGAAGTAAATTAAACGGAAAATAAATAGCTAAGAGACTTGGGTAATTAATCTAATTGAATTTACACCCCTTCTATAAATTGAACCAAAGCCAGTATATGTTAGTCTTTACTTACCACACATAACACCAGTAACTTAGAATGATGAATCCAAGAATTGAGACAACAAAATGTTACTCTGAGTTGATGTGTAACGAAAATGAAATTAGTCACAATGCCAAATTTGAAAGTTTTAGTTTACTATTGTATAAAGATCTGGGGCATTCCTAATTGTCCAATAAAATAAATGGATGAAAACAAAGATGTGATCAATTGGCTAAGCCACTGGAGAACAGCACCTCAAGCAACCCAATGTTCTTTCTGTCTCCGAGTCTATCTGGTTCTAACAAGAAGATCAAAGTGCCTGGGAAGGGTCAGCCATTGTGCTACAGCAGCAATAACATGCTGCAATACTGAGGCCATATGGGGAGGTCCTCGATTCATGTCCTGAGGTGTCCCTGTGCCTACTGGGCACATTCACATGACTGTGATCCTCACCGGCTGAGGCTGGGGGTAGGATTACACCACGGGGGCCATGTTGAGGGTATCTGTCCCTCTTTACTTCTCTCTATCTCCCTCTCTCATGGAAGAAAAACTTTTTTTTTTTTTTAACAATAACTGGAAAAAAAAAAAGTGCCTGCGAAGGTCAGGCTTGTTTAGGTTTTCATAGGGTAGCCTGGTCCCACTCCAGGCCCAGGATCCCTTGTGGCATCTCAAGGGACAGAGTGCCTACTTAAATGGCACTTCAGCCTCCAATCTGTCCCTTTGATATTAAGGATGAAGTCCCAGTGCTTGATTACGTTTCTTATACAAAAGGAATAATCAAATACACGTACTGTAAATAAATACCCTCTTTCTTCTATTCTTTTCATAAAAAGAGAGATAATAACTTCACACAGTACTCAGGGAAAAAGGCTCCATAAAAAAGAAAAAGAAATGTCATGTAGAATTTATATTGTTTACTAAGGGAAAAAAATACACCCACCAGTATAGAAATAACACCCAAAAAACCCACAGTCACCTACCAACCTCAAGTCTTCAACACTCTACAGAAGTTCTGTGGCCATATCATTACTTTATTGAAGCAAAATATGACCAGTTGCACAAATAGGAACTAAGATATTTTACCTGTCAGACTACACTGATTTAATTTTCTCAGGCTGTGAATAATGTGGCATAGGGAGGGGAAAACCTAGAAGTAGACACTCCACCAATGTAGGTAACCCACACACAACCCTTCCCCAAGTGAGAAGACCTACAGATGTGCTGTGGCCCTAAACAACACAGAATGGTACTGGGACTCACAGGGGTGAGTGACACATGACAGTAGCCTGGAGAAGCAGGAGAAGGTGGTGGGTCCAAAAAATATGTTTCTAGAACTGTCATTGGTAATAAATCTACATGGCTTTTAAAAAATTTTAGCTAATATTTGCATTAGGTGGGCCCAAAGGCCACTCAGCAGGTAGTGTATCAAACAGAATTAATGACTAAATCAGCTTCACTGAGGGTGCTGGCCTTGGGCACCAGTGCTGAAGGGGAGTTTCAGCTGGTGGCTGATGCTTATAAAGGCTGCTATTGCTGGGAGATGCTAGGCTTCCACTCCAAAACCAAAATGGGGTGAGATCTCAAGGTTGGCAGCCCAGAGGAGGTGGTAGCTGTGTCCAGTCTCGGAGTCAGTGCTGGCTCCCCTGTGTGGATTCTCTATGTGTTGAATGTCTGTGTCTCCCAGGAGCTGGCCACTTAAGGAAGATGTGGCTTGGAGGAATGCTTTGGATATGAGCTCCCCAAGGGCCCAGTTGATGTACAACAGGAGCTTTTCTCCCCTCCAGGGAGATACTGGGCAATTTCTTTAAAAAGCCAGACAAATCTCTTGATAGAATGAATAGCTACTTCTCAAAATCAAAATTTCCCAAGAATTGCATTTCCAGTGGAATTACTTCTGTGGCGATGACAAGTGTTTGGAACTTGTATCTCTCTTTTCCTAATTCTAGAGGCATGATATTGGAACGTGCTTTTCAGTGTAGTTATTGATAATGACACAGAACCACAGTTCTTACATACTAAAGTCCTTATTGCTTAGACGTCTTTTCTCAGAATCCAACTGCGGCCCATCATATGGTTTTACTCATATGCTCACTAGCCCAAGGTAAACCCACGAATATCTACAATGAAGGACTCCTATTGGGTAGAGGGAAATTAATAAAAAAATCTATGTTTCATATTTCTGACATACCCTCTGATGTGGAGGAGGGGGTGGAGGTGTTGGCGAGCCCATCAAGTCCTGGCTTTCCATCACGTTCCCATAATCTGCCATGCTACCTTTGAGAGGCAGAGGAGGAGGAACATCGGCCACATCCATTCCAGTCATGCCATTCAGCTCCAAACCTGGGAAATCAAAATCATCTCAAAATCAGACCAACATCCCTAGTAAGCGTAATCACTCACTGAGCTTGCTCCATGTTCTCTCTGTGAGGGGCAGAGAGGAGAGCAGGGAGGCATAGAGAACAGAGGGGTGAGACCCCTTTCTAATAGCAGTGTTATAGAAAGAGAACAGCAAGCATCGTCTGACAGCTAAAACCAGAGTTTAAAGTGAGGCGTCAATCCATTGTAAAAATAGCAGTATCAGCCCTGGTCTCTTCTGATCCCCTCTCAGGTCCCTTTGCCGCAGTGGCATCTAAACAGTGGGTGTCACAGGACTGTCTAGGGCTGCCGTTTTCAAAGCTCTGCCAGGACTCTGTAGCCAGCCTCCTGCAGTTATTACCTGGAGAGCTTCACTAAGCAAAGTCTAATAACATGGCATACAACCAGCCACCCACCTTTCAAATCTCTCTCAACAGGAAAACCCACAATTGTATGAAATGAAGTTATTAGCAGTAGCAGTTACTGTGGCTGTGGCTTTAAATAAGCCAAGGGGAAGTACAATTGATTTTTAAAGTAAACTGAAAAAGTAGCCATTTTCAAACGGAGGGATAATCATTAAGGCAGGATATTTTCTCAACTCTTGTTGAGACTCCTAAAAATAATTTGTTTTCTTTTATATTAAAGAAAGAAAAATTGATATTTTTACCAGGAGTCTCTTTTGGAGTGTTCCCCAGTGATTCATCTGATGAAAAATCCTTCATTAGGGAAATGCTTCTGAAGCAGGGAATTGTGCCTGTAAGAAGGCTTTGCCACGGGATTGAACAGAGCAAGGAGGCTTCTGGCTGAGTGACTACCATTATGATTGGTGCCTGCTTATTTTATTGTAGCATAAAATTTGTCATTTTAATCATCTTTTAGTGTACAATTCAGTGGCATTGATTAAATTGACAGTGTTGTGCAACTATCCATTTCTAAAACATTGTCATCATCCCAAATAGTATGTCTGTCCCCATTAAGCATGAAGCCCCAACTCCTCTCTCCCTTCAGCCATTAGTAATCTCTATTCTGCCTCTGTCTCCAGCAATAAGTCCCAATATGTCCATTTTAGACATTTGTTTATTTGTTTTTTTTTCCTTCTTTTTTAGTTTTGCCAGAGGGTGCAAATGTACTCTCTGGTTTCTGGAGAGAGAGAGAGTGAGCAGTGGGTGGGAAAGCAAGAAAGCATCTTCCATGGGGGATGGTAAGCTGCAATCTTGTCTCCTCCATTCTCCTTTCGGAATTCTGGACATGCATGCAAATGTGCCCAGCTTGTTTTTCAAGCCACAGGGTCTAGGAGATGAATCAAGCAACTGACCATATGGAATCCAGCTGCCTTAACCACGATACCATCAGCTAGTTCTATATATTGCATGTAAGTAGAATCACACAGTATTTGTCCTTCTGGACTGGCTTATTTCATTCAGCATGATATTTTTAGATTCATCCATATTACAGCATGTGTCAAAATTCCAGTTGTTTTATGACTGAATAATATGTTATTGCATAGATATTTCTTTTGGTGCATTTTGTTGATCTGTTTTCCCTTTATGGATATTTGGTTTGTTCCCATCTTCTGGCTCTTGTGAAGAATGCTATTAACATTCATACATAAATATCTGAGTCTTAATTTTCACCTCTTTGGGTACAAGTTCAGGATTGGAATTGCTAGGTCATAAAGTAATTCTATGTTTAACTTTTGAAGAACCACTAAGCTGTTGTCTGTAGCAGTAGCAATGATGCCTATTTTAAATATTTTATTATAACCTTTAAAAATAGAGGCCAGCAAGTGGCATAGTAGTTAAGGAGCTTTACTCCCACATGGTTGACTGTGGTTTGAATTCTGGACCCGGTGACTTGAAAATCACGCTGGGCACATGTGCATGTGTGCCCAAAAATCCTGATAGGAGAAGGGATTGTGGGGTGGCCATCTTCCCTAAGGGGTGATTTCTCACTTTCCCTCTTAATGTCTTTCTGTTTCGTTCTTTCTCTATGGCGAGCACACATGCCCTATTGACAGAAATCTTAAAATAAAAATAAAATAAAAACTATTTTAAGGAAAAGATCATGTAATAACAGTGAAAGAATGTGAAGATGTTCTACTCAGAGACAATCTCCTTTTCAACACCAGAGAACTCTTTGCTTACTTAATTAAGCTTCATCTATCCAACCTTGCAGCCATGACTCACCACCACCTGATATTTTCCAGGATCACTATTGCTCCACTTTCAGCACAAAGGACAACTCTTTGTTGTCAGTGGAACCCACTGCACAGGGCAGGGGGCTCTTTCCTGCCATGAAAAGAAGCACTCCCTTGTACTGACTGACATGTATGGCATTCCCTTTTGAAAAAGCAATGTAATACACTGTAAAGTTATATGTAATCCAAAGTAATATAAAGAAGATTATGATGATAATAAAAATAATAAAAGATAAAAAAAAATTTTAAAAAGGAAGGAAAAAAAGTTCATGGAAAATTAAATTAAAGCATGAGTTTATTTTGGTGCAAAAAAAAAAAAGAAGCACTCCCTTGTTCTGCTGCAGCGCTCACTCTCTCTCACCTTTTTCTGCCAAGATTTTCTCTCTCTGATGGGTAATAGTGAAATACTGGTTACCACTTAGTGGGATGAATAGCATCCCTCCAAAATCTGGAACTCTGAGATCAACCCAGAGCCTCACAATGTAACCTATTTGGAAACAGGGCCATGGCAGATGAAATTGGTTAAGAGCTTGAGATGAAATCACCTGGATTGTTGGTGGACCCTACATCTAATGACTTGTGTCCTTTCAAAGAGAGGGGCACAGAGGAGAAGGTCATATGACATTGAAGGCAGAGGTTATTGTGATGAGCCACAAGCCAAGGATTGACAGGGGTTGCTAGCAGCCACTGGGAACTGGGAGAGAGTCATGGAACAGATTCTCCCTCAGAACCTCCAGAAGGAACCAACTTGCCTTGATTTCAGACTTTTGGCCACTAAAACTGCTTTGTGTCACCAAGTTTGTATTACTTGGTCAGAAATTTGGCAACTTCTCCTTCCCCAAGTAAGTTATGCCTTGTGGCCCTTCCAAGCTGCCCAGAAATACTTCTCCACTGTCCATTCTTCCTAGGTGCAAGAAGGCCCAGGCCCCTGCATGACTCAGCATCCTGTGCTATGAAATGGCAGCTGCCCCACATGCCTTTTAAATCCTCTCCTAACGCAGAAGGCTGAGAGCCTGGGACAGACCCCAGCTTTCTGTCCTTTGAGCTCTGGAAGCTGAGGACTGGGTTTTGGCCTAATTTGTTGAAGACCAGATCCTGTCTAAGGGATGCTCTAAGTCAGGAGCTTATCCAAACTTTCCCAATCTCCTGCCACAGGAGGAAGTGATTCTAACTTTAGAGTCTTCCATCAAGGGAAGCAGAGAACAATGTCATACATTTCAGAAAGGAAAATGTTCTACTTACTGGACTGCAAACTGAAGCTGAGCTTGGCCCTTGGAGTGAGCGGAGGGGGTGTGTGCTGGGAAGATGGTGATGATGGGGACACGGAGAAGCGCCTTTCACTTCCGATGACATTGATCACCTGGCTCTTCGGTCTCTGGGGCCGTAGGGGACTTATCTAGATGGGAGGAACAGAAAGATCAAAGTTAGGGTTCTGTAATGGGCTGAGATGTATCACCACAAAATTCACATGCTGAAGCTCTAACCCAGTTCCTCAGAATGTGAGCGTACCTGCTAACAAGGTCTTTATGAATTATCGACATAAGGTCATGAGGGTGGGCCCTAATCCAAGACGATTGGTGCCCTTTCAGAAAGGGGAAACGGAGACCCAAATACATACAGGGAGAATAGCGTGTGAAGATTAGGGCAGAGGCCAGTGTGATGCTTCCAAAAGCTGCAAAAATGCCAAAGGCTGCCATAAATCACCAGAGGCTGGAGAGAGGCAAGGGGCGGACCCTCCCTTGCAGCCCTTGGGAGGAACTGACTCTGCTGATGCCTCTCTTCTTGGACTTTGAGGCCCCAGAACTGGGCAGGATATATTGTTTGGGCCACTGAGCATGTGGGACCTTGCTATGTAGTCTAGAAGACCAACGTGGGGTCTTGCAATAATCAGTTCACACAGCCTGGAAGAGAGCACATCACGGACTTGCTGAACAGAAATGTACGTGAAAGCTGCTCAGAAGCCAAGTGAGGATACACAGGACAGCCCCCAAAGGTCAAGATTGGGGCAAACGGCCCACTCAGCGCCAGAGTGCCCGGGGTGTGCTCTTCCTATGTGGTATTCATTGCTGAGGATGTGGAAGTCTAGGAGCTCCTGGAGGGACTTCCTTGATTGCTCTCCTTTATGCCTTTTCTCGTGCAACATCATTACTGGGTAGGATTCCTTTCTCCTCTACCTCTCTCTGCACTTTTCCTCCTAGTCTCTGCCTTTTGGATGCACTTGACTTTTTCCCACCTAAGCTTTTTTTCTGTTTGTTACATCAGTAAATTTTATTTATATATTTCTTACAACTTGGTCTCAGATCATTAGGCCTTGGGGAACACCAGCAATTACAAAATACTCTGAGGTGGGAGCAGTTAGACAGGTTATTAATCAGGTGAAAAGGACAGGTGAAGATCCCTCCTTCACCCTCCCCAGGAAGGGCAGGTAGGGGGTTGGCTCTGGGCTTAGTGCCTCGGAGGACTCCACAGGACTAGAATGTGGGCTGTGGCCTCTGCCCTGGAAGTGGTCTGCCAGGCCAGGGCCAGTGTAGAGGCTGTTGGGGCTGAAATGAGGGCATGGGCCCTTGATTTGGAGAAAGGGTTAGGCCCTCTGGTAAATGACACAGGGCCACTGTCGACAGGGCTACCTCCAGAACTGCCCTACCTCCAGAACTGCCCTGTGCTGACAAGGGGGAGCTCAGTGCTTAGGGCCCCTCCTCATCTGCAATAACAACTGAGTTCTAGGCAGCCTAGGTGCTGTGGGAAGTCTGAAAATGCCTGGGCTCTTTGAGGGCGAAGGTGCACGCAGGCCAGCTGCAGAGACTCAGGGTCCCTATGGGTGCAGGTGCTTCTCCATTCTCTCCTGCCCAGCCCTTGGCAGGCACATTCTGATACAGAGAGCGTAAGGAGGCTTTACTGGTGAGATGCAAATTGTAGCCTGCAGGCCCCAGGCTCAGAGAGGCTCAGCTAAAGGTCATGAAATTGTTGATGATGCAAATCAAGCAGAAAGCTGAACCTAGCCCCAAGGGGTGAGGGAAAACCTTTGCAGAAGCTCCCAGAAGCCTGTGGGAAAGGAAAAGTGATGGCAACCCCAGCAATTCCAGGAAACACTAGGGGGCGCTGGTGTTGTCCCAGGGAGTGGGTTGTGGCTTCTGCTCCAGATAAGCTTCCAGGCCAGGAAGGGAGGTCCACCCTACCCTGTGGCACATGGCTGGTCACAGGCACGTGAAGATCTTTATAGGAAACTCCAGGTGGCTGACTTTGTCTTCACAGACTTTGCTGGCTCCTATCCCTTACTGGCTCTGGTGGGAGGTCAGGATTCCTGGCCTCTTGGTGCGTGGCTATGGTCATTCTGAAACTTAGGTGCTGACAGTAAGGTCAAGTTTCTGGGATCTGAGCTTGATGAGTTCCTGTGGCCTTCCTGGGGTCCTTAGGACCAGCCATGGGACACTCATGTGGCACTGCACCTAGCTCTATTATAAGTGTCTCGGCAGGGGCGGGGCTGCCATGGGAGGAACAGGAATTATGCTATGATGGCTCAGCACCTGTTATATCCTAGGACTTCTCCCCACACAACAGTGCTGTGATCAACTCTGCTACTTGGTTCAACTTCTCTGAGGCCCTCCATTTTAACAGCTTAAAACAGAACTTTAATAAAAAAAACAGTGTGGGGACCAGCAGTTAGTGTAATGGCTATGTCACTGGACTCCCATGCAGTTGACTGCGGTTTGCGTCCCGGACCTGGTGGCTTAAAACTCACACTGGGCACGTGTGCATGCATGCCCAAGATCCCAAGAGGAGAAGGGAGGAGAAGGGATTGCGGCGTGGCCATCCCGCCTGGGGGATGATTTCTCCCTCATCTGCAATAACAACTGAGTTCTAGGCAGCCTAGGTGCTGTGGGAAGTCTGAAAATGCCTGGGCTCTTTGAGGGCGAAGGTGCACGCAGGCCAGCTGCAGAGACTCAGGGTCCCTATGGGTGCAGGTGCTTCTCCATTCTCTCCTGCCCAGCCCTTGGCAGGCACATTCTGATACAGAGAGCGTAAGGAGGCTTTACTGGTGAGATGCAAATTGTAGCCTGCAGGCCCCAGGCTCAGAGAGGCTCAGCTAAAGGTCATGAAATTGTTGATGATGCAAATCAAGCAGAAAGCTGAACCTAGCCCCAAGGGGTGAGGGAAAACCTTTGCAGAAGCTCCCAGAAGCCTGTGGGAAAGGAAAAGTGATGGCAACCCCAGCAATTCCAGGAAACACTAGGGGGCGCTGGTGTTGTCCCAGGGAGTGGGTTGTGGCTTCTGCTCCAGATAAGCTTCCAGGCCAGGAAGGGAGGTCCACCCTACCCTGTGGCACATGGCTGGTCACAGGCACGTGAAGATCTTTATAGGAAACTCCAGGTGGCTGACTTTGTCTTCACAGACTTTGCTGGCTCCTATCCCTTACTGGCTCTGGTGGGAGGTCAGGATTCCTGGCCTCTTGGTGCGTGGCTATGGTCATTCTGAAACTTAGGTGCTGACAGTAAGGTCAAGTTTCTGGGATCTGAGCTTGATGAGTTCCTGTGGCCTTCCTGGGGTCCTTAGGACCAGCCATGGGACACTCATGTGGCACTGCACCTAGCTCTATTATAAGTGTCTCGGCAGGGGCGGGGCTGCCATGGGAGGAACAGGAATTATGCTATGATGGCTCAGCACCTGTTATATCCTAGGACTTCTCCCCACACAACAGTGCTGTGATCAACTCTGCTACTTGGTTCAACTTCTCTGAGGCCCTCCATTTTAACAGCTTAAAACAGAACTTTAATAAAAAAAACAGTGTGGGGACCAGCAGTTAGTGTAATGGCTATGTCACTGGACTCCCATGCAGTTGACTGCGGTTTGCGTCCCGGACCTGGTGGCTTAAAACTCACACTGGGCACGTGTGCATGCATGCCCAAGATCCCAAGAGGAGAAGGGAGGAGAAGGGATTGCGGCGTGGCCATCCCGCCTGGGGGATGATTTCTCGCTTTCTGTCTCTCTGTCTTCTTTGTCTGTCTGTCTGGCGAGCACACGCACCCTATAGCAAAAACCTCTAGGAAAAAAATAAAATTAAAAAAATTTTTTAAAAGTGTGAAAGACCTACACAACGTCTGGCACTTCATAAACATTCAAAAAACGCTTGTCGATACCCTTGCCAAGTTACAATGTTTTGAGATTTGAGAAGTCTACCTGGGACTTGAGAGGCAATTTCAGCCTGCCCTGAGAGGTCACTGGCTCCCAACTTTCTGAACAGAGAGCCTCTGAATCTTGTTGCTTGAGACCCAATGCCTGGGCACTTACAGCCAGCTTTGGCTGGGGCCCTGATACCCCTGGGCACCCTGATGCCACATGCCAACTGTATACACAGCATACGTCCAAAGGCCTCAGAGGAGCCTTCAGCTTCTTTCTTTTCTTTTCTTTTCTTTAAAGTTTTTTTATTCCAATAGGGGGTGGGGAGGAGTGTGCTTGCCAGAGAGAGACAAAGGCAGTAAGAGGGAAAGTGAGAATTCAACCACCCAGGGGCGATGATTACACCACAATCCCTTCTCCTCCACTGCTCTCGTGGGATTTGGAGCTTGCATGCACAAGCACCTGGTGTGAGTTTCAAGCCTCCACGTCCGGGACTCAAACTATGCTCAGCCATGTGGGAGTCCAGAGCCTTAAGCACTACACCACCTGCTAGCCCCAGCCTTCATCTTCTTGAAGGCCGAGTCATGGCTCTGGTATCTGCCTTGTACCTCTACAAGGTACCTGGCTTGTCTGCCAAGCAACATGTGACCACAGTCTGAGTGGCGCCTGGATGAAACATACCTCCTGGTTTCTAAGGCATAAGCAAGCAGTGAAATATGTGTCATTAAAAGATGGTCCCACCTGAGCCCTTTGATCAGGCAACCTTTAACTGCAGCCAAGAGGAACTGGTGAGGTCACGGGCTACTGCCCAGGGCAGGCACATTCTGGCCATTAAACAGGCAAATGCCCATCCATTTCTAGGGGAACGCAGCTCTGAGCCTAACTCCACCTTTGAAGCTGACAGCCTGTGAGAACCTCTTCTTTATTTTTGTCTCTAGTCTACAAATAGCACTTTCTGAATAAAATTCACCCCAGCAGTCTGCGTCTCATTTTTTGCACTCAGACTCCTAACACTGCCCTGCATTTCTGGGAGGATCAGCACCCCCAGGATAAATCCTGGAATAAGTGTGCTCCAAAGATTTCACTGTGCCACACATCCAGGACTGTGGAATAAATAGGATTCATTGGGATCCGTTTTTAATATCAACTCACCAACACACGTCATGCTAAGTCCCTGTAAATCCTTCTGAAAGATGGCCAAGAGATTTAAACCCAGAGCAGATGAGGCAGAGGAGGATGACGTGGCACTGAGTCCAGCTGGTGAACCCAGAGACAAGGGGCTTTGGATTCCGACTGAGCAGATTATAACACTTGGGCCATAACTAGGGCTTAGAGATTTTCAGAAAGGAAGTGGTGAGAGATAGGCATTAGTACACACAGAGTCCTGTTTACTGACAACGAAAGCATTCCTGTTCCTCTTCTGAGATGTTAGGACATAATCTAAAGCCAAGTCCAACAGAGCTGCAGAGAGCCTAGAAATGTGTGGGCCTTGCTAACAAAGAGCTTGACCTGACCCTGTGGCATGGAGGAGGAAGGCTAAGACAAGCATCCTCCAGAGACACGAATCCTTTCCTCTGCATCTCTGACTCTAAGTCGCATGTCAAAAGGTTAGTGTGCACATTTGTACACACACATCTTCACACGACTGCAGTTGGTTATTTTAATATCAGATTGGTACGTCCATCCTGTTTCTTGTCATAGTAAGTCATATTAGGAGGAGGAAGAAATAGGTCCAATTCTAAGATCAAAATCCCATCCTTTATACTCCTGGTATAAAAGAGGAGTTCGGAGAAAGGGCCAAAATAAATGCCCGACAGCACCAGGTTATTCAAGATTAGGGTTGAAGGGGATCCCAGGTTTTCAAGTTACTATTGTACAGCAAATTCAGTACCATCCAATTGATAGCCCTGCTGGCTCTCCTGTGGAGCAAGGGTAGGTCCCAGAAGCGAATGCAGTGAGAGCACATTACCGTTTCTGAAAGAATCACAGCCTCAGACTGCTGTAGGGGGATGTCGGTGGGTTTGAATTCTTTATCAAATATCTCTTGATGTTTGCTGTTCCTTTTCTCCTTCTTTTTGTCCTTCTTCTCCTTATCTGGCTCATCCTTGTCCAGCTTGTCCTGGGACCTGGAGTGCATTTTCTTTGGCAGGAGAGGCTCCAGAGCAAACCTAAAGGAAATGGTGCTTTAAATCAATGATGCTTTAATAGGAGAGCAATTGCTTTTTCACCCTGCAGACATATGTAAAATCACTCACAATTCATCTAAGTGCTCATTGGGAATTGCAGAAGTTTATAAAAAAAAAAAAAAAAAAAAAAAAAAAAAAGGAATGATTTGAAAAGGAAGGCCAAGGGGGATTTCAGATAAGTAGCAATCAGATATAAGGATCTAAACCAATTGTCTGAATCCCAATAAAAACAAACTAGAAAAAGATAGAACACTTGTAGGACAGCAGGGCAAATGTGAAGTCTGACCACTATTCAGCAATCATCTTAGGGAACGACTGTTTATTATGTAGGATTGTATTCCGAGTATATTTCAAAAGGGGAACCCTTCGCTTTAAGAGATTTATACTGAAATATTTACAAATACACTGGGGGAAACTAGACAGATACCAATGCAAATAAATTTCTGGTACTTTAATTCTGACCAAGTTTCTATGATTACATATATATTGTTTGTTTCCATGTGAATATCAAGGCTCAGTCAGAAGCAAGCAGATTTGAGCTCATGGGTACTTAAAGATGCCCTCAGATTTTCAGCCAGAACCAAGCTAGAGACAGTAGGCCTGGATTCCAACTCTACCCCTGGCCAGTGATCCCTGATAAAGCCCTCTTATCTTCTAGGAATCTGATGTTCTCACTTACAAAAGGGAACAAGGACACTACCACCCTTCTGCTTACTGACACCAGTCTGTGTGGAAACAAATTAATAGACTATTGAGTAAGAGGATTTTGGATTCATTTCGAAGAGGATTTTGGATTAATTTCTAAGTCACCTGTCAAAATGTCAGTGTGCAATTTGTGTATACACATATCTCTACACACTATTGCAGTTGACTATTTTAATATCAGATTGCCACGTCCATCCTGTTTCTTGTATAGTCATACGAGGAGGAAGAGGAGGAAGAAATAGGTCCAATTCTAAGATCAAAATCCCATCCCTTGGGGAACAGCAGTTGGCATAAAGGCTATATCACTGGACTCCCACGTAGTCGACTGCAGTTCAAATCCCAGACCCAGTGGCTTAAGCTCACTCCAGGTGCGTGTGTGTGCGTGCCCAAGATCCTGAGAGGAGAATGGAAGAGAAGGGATTGTGGCATGGCCATTTCCCTTAGGGGGGTGATTTCTTGCTTTCTGTCTCTCTGTCTCTCTCTGTCTTTTTGGTGAGTGCACGCACCCTATATAGCAAAAACCTCTTAAAAAAGAAAACCCATCCCTTATACTCCTGTTGTAAAAGAGGAGTTAGGAGAAAAGGCCAAAATAGATACAGGAATGAAAATACCTTAAAAACCTTACGATATAACTCATACATAAAGTGGTGTTATTAGGATCTTTTATTTTCAAAATACAATACACAGAGACCCAGATTTGATTCCTGGACCATGCTACAAAGAAGGGCGCAGTGGTGCACACCTGGAGTTCCAACAACTCAGGAGGAAAGAAATTTCTATATAGCACATGAAAATGGTATCTAAAAAGAGCTACAATCTCTTAAAAGGAGTTATAGTCGTACCGATGAATAAGAGAGAGAGTCTATACTGTGATTTCTGATAAATGTATCTTAAACTATGGTCTCCAGAACAGTTTCATATGGTCAAGAGAAGGAAAACAGGAAGCCCAGAGGATTCACAGAAGCTCATTACCCAATGTCCAGGCAGTCCCCAAACTCAGTGGCATGACAAATTCCATTCCACTGCAGACTAAGCTAGGTCGGTCCTGAGTCTGCTCTTGGGACCTCCCTAGCCTCACAGTAACTAGCAAGCTTGATTTCCTTGACCACCTGGAGCATAAATTGGTTTCCTCAAGGGAAAAGTAATTTCAAGAGCAGAAAGTTTAGAAAGCCATCATGTTTTCATCCTTGTTGTGGTTTCTGTTATACTTGTTTCTGAATAGGAATTTTAGAACAAAATCACTACTTCAATTAAGAACCAATGGAATGGTTACATTAAATTTGCTCCCCAATATGGGGCATATAGAATGGAAATCAACACTTAGATGACTAAGAAGGGAGGATCAGGCATACAACTGCATTTAAAATCCATTGAAAGTATAGACTGTTGAGAGTAAAAAACACATTTGCTATTTATCGTTTTTTTAAGTCTCACATGGCTATGCAGTAGGGTCTGTTGTTAAGGTACTGCTTGAACAGTAATTATATTGAACTTAAGCATTGATTATCAATAGCTGTTACCATCACTAAAAGAGAGACAGCAGATAGAATGTGCCTTTGAATGTAAGAACATATAACTACTCATCAAGTCGTTTTGTCCCCAAATCAAACCTGAATCTGATTCGGTTTCTAGATTCAACTACCAATGTGCAGGAAATACAGATAGAGATACATGTCAAACAATGTTGTAAGGCACACAATCAGCAAAATCCAGACTAAGTAGAACTCAACAGGATAAGCAACCTAGATCTGTCAACAAATAGATTATAAGTAAAGAAAAAAAAAAGATAAAAAAAGGACCTTGAGGGACCAGCAGTTAGCGTGATGACTATGTCACTGGACTCCCACATAGTCCACCGCGGTTTGAGTCCCAGACCCGGTGGCTTAAACTCACTCCGGGCGCGTGTGCGTGCGTGCCCAAGATCCCGAGAGGAGAATGGAGGAGAAGGGATTGCGACGTCGCCATTCCCCCTGGGGGGTGAGTTCTCGCTTTCTGTCTCTCTGTCGTACTGCTTGAACAGTAATTATATTGAACTTAAGCATTGATTATCAATAGCTGTTACCATCACTAAAAGAGAGACAGCAGATAGAATGTGCCTTTGAATGTAAGAACATATAACTACTCATCAAGTCGTTTTGTCCCCAAATCAAACCTGAATCTGATTCGGTTTCTAGATTCAACTACCAATGTGCAGGAAATACAGATAGAGATACATGTCAAACAATGTTGTAAGGCACACAATCAGCAAAATCCAGACTAAGTAGAACTCAACAGGATAAGCAACCTAGATCTGTCAACAAATAGATTATAAGTAAAGAAAAAAAAAAGATAAAAAAAGGACCTTGAGGGACCAGCAGTTAGCGTGATGACTATGTCACTGGACTCCCACATAGTCCACCGCGGTTTGAGTCCCAGACCCGGTGGCTTAAACTCACTCCGGGCGCGTGTGCGTGCGTGCCCAAGATCCCGAGAGGAGAATGGAGGAGAAGGGATTGCGACGTGGCCATTCCCCCTGGGGGGTGAGTTCTCGCTTTCTGTCTCTCTCTCTCTCTCTGTCTGTCTGGCAAGCACACGCGCCCTATAGCAAAAAACAAACAAACAAAAAACAAAAAAAAAACCTCTCCAAAAAATAAAAAGAAAAAAAGGACCTTGAAGAGATACTATAAACCAAATACAAGGTAAAGATTATTTAAATCTTATTTCAAATAAACTGTATATTTAGATCTTATTTCAAACAAAAACTGTATATTTAGATCTTGTTTCAAAACTATATATATATATATAGTTGGCCCAGACACAGTCACACACTGCTGTTTGGCAAGCTGAGACTACATGAGAGGCCAGGTTTTGATTCCTGGCCCATCCTAAAAAGTCAGGGTGATGGCATGCATCTATAATCCAGCTACCAGGGAGGAAAAGGCAGAAGGACTGCAAGCTCATAGCCAGTGCGGGAAACATAGAGTCTGTCTGGAAGAGGCTGGAATGGTGGTATGTGGTTCTAGAGAGGCTGAGGTGGGAGGATAATGACACAAGGAGATCGTGTTTTAAATACCCCCCCCACACACACACACCCCTCTTTAGAAAATGACATTTATGACAATAGAAAATTAACTAATATACTATGATAATATGAAATTCCTGTTACTATTTTATAATCGAGCAATAGTGTGATGCTTTTTAAAAAGAGTGCTTATCTTTTAGACATTTATATTAAAATCCTAATGAATAGAGTTATGTGATTTTTAGATATGCTACAAAATTAATATGGAGGAAGGAATGGATAGGTCACAGATTCAAACAAGACTGGCTGGGTGTTGATAATTGGTGCAGTAGCTGATGGGGCATGGGGCCTCATTATATTATTCTGTCTACTTTGTATATGCCTTCACTTTTTCTATAATAAAATTTTGATATTCAAAATGATTGATAACATATATTCTCTTTAATCATTATAACACTTTGAGATACCTGGATTTTTCCAATTGGATATGCATTATCCAATAAATCTACATCCCTTAGGTGTTAAATATATCTATTATAGTACAAGCACAACTCAAAATCTTCATGAATTATTCTATGTTTTGTGGGACAATGTAGGCAGAAGAGAGAGAGAGAAGAAGAAGAATTAGTGTACACCTTTCAGTTCGGGGAAAAGACTGATGATATGAAATCCTGATAAGTATACCAAGAACCAAGAGAAGTACAGGGTAGGCTTTAAAATTTTCACATTATGAGAAGCAACTGCTGACAGGATGAACTTTATTCTGGATGTAACCTATGCCTTTTGAGACCAAAGTCTCATTTCCTCCATATTAGTTGGGTAGCAAAGGGTGGTAACCCCAAGAATGAACAAAACTCTGGACTCTAATAAAGATGCCTTCCAGTTAAAGGTTAAACAAATGCCTCCAGGGAAGGAGCTGACTGCCCATGTACAATACACACTCTCCTATCCAAAACCTCTATATCAATTTCCACCCTAACCCCTATGTTCTTGGAAATATAAAAACCTTCTCATAACTAGCCTGGGGATTTTCTTGGGGAGAAGTTGAATTAAATTTCTTTGGCAATCTTGCTCTAAGTGACAAGCACACATGATTTAAATACCTCTAAATTGAGGATTTCCATATGGACTTGGCCTTATAAGATCAGACACTGATAAAAATTATTGTTAGAAAAAATGTGGGTACAGTTTGCAATTCCCCATTGGGTACATCAGTTGTTGGCAACGAAGAGCATTTGGAGTTGAGCTGTCCCTTGGGGCTTTCTGAAAGTTTGTGTCGGCATGTTGGAGGGCTAGGAGCCTGTGGTTTTGATAGGGTGATGAATTGTAAACCAAATGGAATTGGACAAACATACAACTGTGCAAATTCAACAATAAAGCAATTAAAAGTCCTTCTCTGAGGTTCAAACTGCATGCAACATTTCTTCTTTTTGTATAATAAGCATAAACTTTACATGCTTGCCAGTCAGAAACACACAAAATGGCCCAGCCATGGTGCACTAGTAACACGACACTCTGCCATGCTGAAGATCACATGGAAGATTGGGATTCGGTTTGCAGGTCGTCCTATGTGTGCCAGGTCAATGGGCATGTGCTTGTGATCCTGGCACAAAAAACGGCCCAGCCATGGTGCACTAGTAACATGACACACTCTGCCATGCTGAAGATCACATGGAAGATTGGGATTCGGTTTGCAGGTCGTCCTATGTGTGCCAGGTCAATGGGCATGTGCTTGTGATCCTGGCTGATGGAGGAAGGCTGGGGGAAGGACTGTGGTGTAAGGGACTATTGAGGGTGCTTATCTTTTTTTTTTTCTCTCTCTCTCTGACTCTCTTTCATGAAATGTAGAAATCTAAAAATATATATGTAGGGGCCAAAAGTACAACAGTGGTAAAACATGTGCACTGTAAGGCAACACGGGCAGGTTTGAGTTAGTGTCTGGAGACCTCCCTGAGAGCACAGGGCACATGTGATCAGGGCTTGGGTGAAGCTGGGGGTGGTCTGTGGCATCAAGACCCTGTTGGGGTACTCTTGTCTGTCTTTTTCACTTATGGAAGAAATAAATATACTTAATGGGACCAGCAGTTAACGTAATAGCTATGTTGCTGGACTCCCATGTAGTGGGCCTCGGTTCGAGTCCTGGACCCGGCGGCTTAAACTCACGCCGGGTGTGTGTGTGTGCCCAAGATCTTGAGAGGAGAAGGGATTGCAGCGTGGCCATCCCCCCTGGGGGGGGATGATTTCTTGCTTTCTGTCTCTTGTCTCTCTCTGTCTTTCTGGCGAGCGCACGCGCCCTATATGGCAAAAACCTCTCCAAAAAAAGAAATAAAGACTTTAAAAAAATATATTGATACTGAGATTCTATTTGTAATAATCTGAACTAAAGCAGGAGCTACAGAGAACACTCAGTGAATGTTGGTTAACTAGCTTAACTAGTAGGTTCTTGTTCCTCTCTTAGTTGTTTTGTGCTATCTGGTACTCAAGAGCAAAAATGGGTCTCCAAAGTAGTCTTGTGAAAGCAAGTGGCACATAATCTCACTTGTGTGATGCACTTAAATAGGTCAAAATCATAGAGACAAAAGGAACAGTGGTGGATGTCAGAGGCTGAGATTTGGGGACTGGGGAGTTCCCTGCATACTGAGTTTCATTTTTAGCATTTTAGAGATAAGCAAGTGGTAGTAATGGTTACACACAATGTGGATGCACAAAGTGTAATACCTCTGAACTGTACAATAGGTGGTTCCAGTGCTAAGTTTTACATTATGTTTACTTTACCACAGTAAAAACAAATCTTTTAAAAGGGGATAACATGCCTTATATTCATAAGGGTGGCCATAGATAGTATAAGTCAGATAATCACTCTCAGAATTATTCAACTTACACAGTATTTTTTACTCGAAAAAGTAATAAACCTCATCAGTAAAAACTAAAATAAATAAAAAATACTGCTCTCAAAAAAAGTTTTATAAAAAGGAAAGTCAGAAAATAAAAGAAGGTGGTCTAACTAGCCTGCCTCATATGACAGTGGATTAGGCAGAGATGATGCCACTGGTGGACAGTAGAGGTTGCATCAGGCTCGGACTATGCCAGCCCTTGCAGGTAAGCTTGAGATACAAGGTGGAGGCCAGCAGGGAATGTAACTATGCTTCTTCTAAGACACCTGAAGAGGACTGAACACTCACTGTAGTTTGTAAATTTGATGGAAACCTTACCCAAAGTGGTACCTAAAGTGAGAACTATTTTTCTCAACAACTCTCTGGACTCTGAAATTAATTCTGGACACACAGTCTTTGAGGGTCTCCATTCAAATTATGATTTAAAAAAAAAAATCCTCAGTCATGATAAACATGACTGTCCAAACCTAGGGTTCTGGACAGCTCTTCTGAGGATCCTCCAAAGCCCTTTCCCGTCCTCCCCTTCCCGCTGAACCTGACTCACCCATCAGAGCCAGGCCTGGAAGGAGTGCTGTCAGATGAGAGGGAAGAAACAGAAGCCACAGACAGAGGCCGTGATGACGAAGGCATCGTGAAAGAGCGCACCATGGATCGAGGGCGGCTGCCTCTTCTGTCGTCCAGACTTGACGGCTGAAAGAGAGAGAGACTGATTTGATTCCTGTGCCTGGCGTGTCCAGATTACTGGGAGTAATTGATCTGAACAGCATGGAATGTAGACCACAATTGTCCACACTCAGAAAAAGTACACATACTTGCTTTATATTAATGAAAATGATTATTTTGAGAACTTTGGAAACCTGATCCAATATTATGAAAAATATCAGAAAGATATTAGCTTCTTAATCTTTTTTTAATTTTTATTTTGCTATAGAGTGCATGTGCTTGCCAGGAGAGCGAAAGGGAGAGAGAGAGTGAAAGTGAAAAAGCATCCCTCAGAGGGATGAACCAACCACACTGCAAGTGTCCTCAGCTCTCCTCTTGAGATTTCAGGTATGCATGCACATGCACTCAGCATATTTTTTCAAGCTGCTGGGTCCAGGACTCACCACATGGGATCCAGCTGCCTTAATCACCATGCCACCTGGTCTACCCAGCTTTTCAAAACTGAAATTCAGTTCACCCCAACACCCCAAGACCACTATGGATCAACCCATTCCAATGTCACAGTGGAATGTACTGACCAGAAAATTTAGTGTCTAAAGGAACAAATAGAAAGTGATTAAAAAACTTGCAAGAACTTTAGATGAATTTTGTACATCTCTGCATGTTGACAAGCCATGCAGATCACCAAAAATACATGAATCCTTAATGATTGAACTTCTCTAGAATAAAATGAGTCTACCACAGCTTAACTGAAAGTAGATTTTATCCCCTGGGCGTGACTGGTGCAATGGATTAGATGAAGCCATGGTCAGAGTTGAGAAAACTCCTCCTACCTGTTATGTAGTGACTTAGTGATGTGTTCTGCAGAAAAATGGTGTCTGGATGGAATTTAATGTCCTCTCTTTGACTTATTATTGTATATTACCAAAATAAGTATCACTGAAAAACAGATAATGTCAACATCTAATTGGGGAGAAAATTCTAGTGTAGGTGCACCTGAGCCAGATGCAGGTCTATCTGTGATCTCTGTGGCTTGGAAGATGCCGCCTTTATCTTCCACTTTCTACTGGGCAGGTGGAGAAGCAACATCCAAAGAAATGAAGTGGCGCACAGAGTTGAGAGACTTGACCTGCTCAACATTTGGGTGGGGCCCTGGTGCTATAAGTCCCATTCCTAAGAGTGTCCATCTAGCATGTTGGTTTCCAACACAGCGATGAAATAATTTTTTTAACTTTATTTATTTCCAGAGAGAGAGAAAGAAAAAAAATCTTTATATTGTGATCCTCCCCCAGCCAACCAGTATTCTAGTGGTCCCTGTGGGCATGCCCTGCATGTTCGGGTAGACTTGGGACATGAACCAGAATCCTTTACTTATGGCCTCCAGTATTGTGCAGTAGTTCCCTATAGCCTGTACCACCATGGCTGGGCCTGTGAGGAAATAATTTTCATAGCAGCCATGAGGACTCGGACACTGAGTGGATAGGTGCACTGGATGGAGTCAGTCAGGGACCAGAATGTGGAAACAGGCAGTGAGGACAACCTCACTGCAGCTCTTGGGAAGGCCCAGAAAGCAGCCCTCGGGCCTCCTACCACCAACCATCAAGGGCTGGCCATGTCCCTTGGAAGATGACCTTAAATATTGGTTTAATATGTGAGTATGGACTGCAATAAATAGAAGCAGGATGGCAAGATCAAGGTTCTTGCCAAGGGAGGACAGAAGTCATTATTGAGGTCCTGTATTTGTCAGGTACCCACTGGGTGCAACCATGGCCTTTACTGGGCCATTTGCCTCACAATTCCTTCTTGATTGAGGAGAGTCTCTAGAAATCAAGAAGTCATGACTCTTATTTTTTTCATCTGATGCAATTAAGAGTCTCACATACTACTGAAAGTTGTAGCTCCAGGACCCTGAGTAAACTGATGCCTCCTTGTCTTAGCAGCAGGACCAGCAGTTTGGAGTCGAGGGTGTTAGAACTAGGCTCTTATACTGATGCTACGACCTTGCATAAAATATGAAACCACTATGCTCTTCTTGAGCACACAGGGAATAATCATCCCTGCCTCAAGGGCCAGTGTGAAGGTTAAATGGAGTGATGCAGGTGAAGCTCGTAAGGCTTGACACCCTGTGGACGGTGGCTTTCCTTGCCCTTACAGTTGTTGTCATTATGGCCTGGTGCAAAAACTCATTACAGTTGTCTTGGCAGGAGTGACCCTCTGGTCCTGCCCAGTGACTGAGCTGTGTGTTGTTGTCTCCCAGCTGAGCTGTAATGTCCCATCTTGCAGCCATGTGTACTTTCTAGCCAGTGAAAAATGGACGGGATAGGGTATCGGAGGTGGTAGGGTGGTTAGCAGAATTTAATCTAGCAACTAGAATTTTAAAGCAGATATATTTCATAGTTATCTGGAAATTACCTTTCCAGAAGTTACGCAAATACCAGCTGTGCACTGGAAACCCAGAGGGTGACAGGTTACAATCTGGAGAGGAGGGTCTATGGTGAGGAGTGGGAGATGGGCTGGGCCAGACAGGAAGGCTGCACATGTGGTGTTAGGAGCCTTGACTCCGGAGCCATGTGTGGGGAGCTCTGTATCTTCATTAGAGCCCCGGCTCCCAGCTATTCTTGTAAGCTGTGTGATACTGCTTTGCTTCCTCAGTGAAATGTTCCACAGATCTCCAGCATATGGAGCAGGTCAAGCTGAAACCCTCCCATGGATCAGGGGCTATCACCCCAACCTCCCAAACAACACCCCTTCCTGGAGCCTCTGAGAAACCCCAGGGTTCTTTGGATGCCAGTATGAGAACCACTGGGACTGGTTCTACAGGCAACTGGAGGGACGTCAAGAGAGGAGAAATCCTGCTGGCCGGGAGCCAAATCAGAACGCTACCACTCAGGAGGAAAGGTGTGGGGCAAACCCCAGCACGAGAGAACATGGCTAGAATTGGCATGGGGGTTTCTCATATGGGACACCAGTAGGAGGTTTAACAGTAGCCAGGGATGAGGGAGAAAGAAAACAGGACATGCTGGGCAAGAGTCTAGGTGGTCACCCCAGAGGAGTTTGCAAGAGACAGTTTACAAGATGGGTCTGGAGCTCAGGAGAAAAACCTGGCACTCACAGTGGCTAACATGATGAAGTGGACAGCAGTGGAGAAAAGGCAGAACCAGCAAAGTCCCCCAGTTTCTCACAAAGCTTGAAGGAAGAGAAAGATGAAGATTGATGAGAAACACGGAAGTCTTTTACAAAACAAGCTCGAAGGCAAACACAAACACCTGCTGTGTGCTACGGGGCAGCAAAGGCAGCAGGAGGGTAGGACGGCGCTGAATGTAGATGGCACTTCTGGACTCTTCCCCAGGGTCCCCGGGGTCTGCACACCTCACTCCCTAAGGATCAAGAGAAGCTAGGCTGCTGAGCTTGTCCATGGAAAGGTGGTCCCAGTACTGGCAAGATGAAGGCCGAAATGGAGCAGGCCAGAGAGGCCTGTGTGTTAAGAAGTCAGAGAACGTCCATATATTCTCCTCTGATGGTTTACACTAGCTCAAAAAGAAAAAAAAAAATTGACAAAATGGTTTATGTCCCATCTATGGATTTTTTTATTTTTAAATCCATCTTAAAAAAAAAATAGGGTGATACTATATTGCTTCTTAAAGTATTCTGAGATGCTTGAAGTTTTCAAAGTAGGTAAGACAGGAAAGGCTCATCCCAGACTGCCTTTTATTGCCACATTTCTCAGAGTATGACAGGGGGATCTTCCTGATCAAAGGAGGCTGGTTGCCAAGCCAGCCTTTGGGGTCCCAGGCTAGAGAAGGCCTCGGAAAGGAACTCCAAAGGACAAAGCATAATAAAGGCTGTAAATGTTCCTTTACCTATGTTCCTGGATTACCTTCTCAATAAGTCCCCCCACCCCCTGAGATACCCTGGTTGCCCCTACACAGAAAATGAGAAAGTCTGATGGAGATGATGTTGCATCAGGGTATGGTGGAAACCACTAATGTCCAGCCAAGGACGGCTGCCTCTGAGCAGGGGAAACTTGTCCTTGACTAGGAGATATCTTTGCTGCCCACACAATGTCCCCAGCTCCCATACAACACCCCTAAACTTCCTGCCCCTTTTTTTTCTATCTGTGCCAACAGCAAGTGTGGAAGAAATAGTGAATCGCAGCAGAGAAAGGGATATGAAGGATGTTAGGTGAGCCAGATGGTTTTCTATAATTTTGAATTTATACATTATATTATTGATAAAAAGGTAAGCTTTTCACTTAGTAAGAAAACTTCAAGATTTCACAAGTGTTTATTTCTTAGAAAGAATTAAAAGTGGTGTCAAACTTTGGAAGTGATGTGCTGTGACGCACTCCGAAACTCTCCTTGCCACTCCACTCTGATTGTAATGACTTACAAGCTCCAAAGCTATCAAGCACTACTCAAGAATCCCGACTTGCACAAGGGTCCTTCAGCATGGCTCATAAGGAGAACACCCTGATTTCTAAGCCTGTTCACCTGTCAGTCCCAGGTCTCTATCTGCTAGGATTTCAGACCAAAGTCCAGCAGTTGTGTTATGGTTGCCTTTGTTAGGCTAGTGCCCTGCCAGGCCCAGGACCCAGGACATTCTCATCTGATCAACACCAGGCCCTGGGCCTAGAAGCACAGGTGCTCGGCCATGCCTGGCAGAGGTGGGAAGGCTGAGAGAGTATAGCATTGCAATCAAAGCCAAATTAATCTCTCCCAAGAAGAGTCCTTGTCTCTCATGCATTTCCAACCACATGTGCAAGAGGAGGAAAAAGTCTACAGTGGAAAATACAGAGCAGTGGCTTAAAGCACACTCTGGAGTCTGAAGATAGACTCATGGAGTTTGAACCCCAGATCTACCACTTGCTAGCATGTTACCTTGGCCTAGTTAACCTTCCTGGGTCCTCATTTCCTTATCTGTAAAACCGAGCACTGGGCGGATTAAGGAAATTGATACTGTAAAATATTTGGGAAAGTTCCTTTGCACATGGTGAGCACTAAATTGGCGTTTGTTAAATGTGTGAAAAGAAGGAAATGAGTTCAACAGAAAGTTCAGCTGAGAACTTTAAAGAATGGCAACAAATGGAACTGGGCCAAAAAAGAAACCAAAATGATGCACCTCATTCGGCACCTGAGTCTAAAGGGACTAGAGTGAAGTGCCATATGTTATGAGAGGCAGAGCACCTCCTTCAGGCTGCCTTCCTTTTGCAGGATACTTGAAGACCTGTGCATGCACATCTCCAAGCCAGCAGACATGGGATTCTAGTAGGTGAGAAGAGGTCTCACTGCCTCTTTTTGCCACATGCCCCTCATCCCTAAACAATGGGGAAAGGGAGCCATGTGCTATGCCTGATGCCACCAGACTCACAGGCAGTCACAGCAGGACCCACCAGAGCTCCCAGAGACTGAGGAAAGATGGTAGCACCATTCTGAACCTTATACCAGGAGGCACTCTAATGTGTGATATTTGGCTTTGTCTCTAGAGCTGCTGAGACATGGCTTATCTCAACATCTCAAGCCTGTTAAAAGACTTCAACCAAAAGACTTTTTGCATCATTAAAAATCACAAGTTGCTCTTTTATCTTACTCCTGATCTCAGCTCTTTCCCAGAAACCTTATATAAACTCATAGCAAAAGCCCAGGTCTGTACTTCACCCAGAGCAGAGCCTCCTGCCCCAGACTTTTGGAGGTTAGGTACCTTCTAACTGCTCCCCTTGGTTTTTCTTTTGTTCAAGGTACACTGGCATCTATATTGGATTCTGGTCTGCCATTCAAATCCCTGCCTTGCAGCCTTTGCTTAGAGTCTTTCTCCAGACCTCTCCCTATATCTTCCCCTGACTATATTGAAGTTTTTATTGGGGGAGTGGGGGTGGGAGTGGGGGGCAGGCCTGGATCAATGACCATTTCCAATAATAGGGAAGTCTTTGCTAACAATTTTAAACCACCGTAACCTCCACTTCTCCTCATGACTATGGCCCTTAGACTCCAACCTTAGACTGAGAACAGACTCTATCTGCGGTGGGATTCCATGAATGCTAACTGCCTTGTGGGTTATTCTCACCCTTGGTGCATGCTCTATGACTGCGAGCGTGGACTCTGTAAACCAGCTGAGTCATGTAGACCTCTGCAATTTCTCTGTTGCCCTACAACATTCAGGGTGGGCTGTGCTCACGGCAAGCAAGTAGAGCATTTGGTGTTCAAGCAAATTCACAAATGTTTTACTATTTTTTTTTCACCCTGATATTTCCAAGTGCCAAAGGTTTTTGAGTGGCTGAGAGACAGACCTACAAAAGGGGGCCCAGTGCTTTAAATCCCACTTCCCGAGCAGCCAGCATGTACACAGGTAAGTTTCTGTCTCTTGGAAAATGGGACACGGAGGCATCCATTCTTGTGATGCTGCCCACTTACCATGGTCCGGATGCCGTACTGCTTTTCCACTTTTTCCTTCAGCTGTTTGAAACAGGCTTCCATTCTCTCATGAAACGGCCTCAGTGCTTCAGTCACTTTGTCTCCATGAATCCTGATCCCTTCAGCCAAAAATGGAATCTGAAAACACAGAAGTTGACGTTCCTTATTTCATGGTTAATGGGCTAGGGAGAGCAACGCTCACTGGGGGACATGGCACCGTGCAAACTCATCTGCTTTTGTTTCCAAATCAAGCCAGCTGATTAAATTCATCAGAAGGCATATTACTCCGAAGACCAAATACTTAAATTAAAATCATTTGTATTTTGAATTTTGCTCTCCACACAATGGTCATTCAATTACCCCGCCTGACTTGCATTTGTCAGTCAATCCAAGAATAGCCTTACCTGTGCTTTTCACTTTAGTTTGGGAAGAGATGGATTTTGAATTTGTGTAGATGTTACTAGTTCTGTTAGCAAAGGGTCATGTCAGAGTACAAACATTTTTTTTTAGCTTAGACTATTGCCTTTACAGGCAATTGAGACCCTTGGTCCAAAAGGTAAAAATCTCATGATGTGTGCTCTATAGTCCTGAAGAATATTCTTATTTGGAAAGGAAAGTAGAATTTATTCTTTCTTAAAACTAAAAATAATCTCTTCTCTACCGACACTGCTGTCACAAATATCCATGCCAACACTTCTCTTCTGCGTGTGGAGATGCAGCTGACCTTTAAAAGTGTCGTAAGAGAGACATTTTCATTCTCCCAGAAGCAGAGACCCACGAGAGTCTGCTGCTGTTAGGGTATCAATAGGAAAAGGCTCGCTTTCTGTCCCTGGCCTCTGCTTCCGCCCAAAGCTCGGACTGAGAAACATCTTTCAGTGCAATCAGACTAAGAGGCTCCCTATTAATAATTTATAATTAAATCAAAATACTGATTAAAAACAGATTTTCCTAATAGGACAGAACACCAATCTAAATGAGCAGATTTATTAGTAAGAAGGATAATAAGTACACAATTGAATTTCATGTGAACAAATTCAAGAAATCTTATCAAGATGAATCAACGCATAAAATGTATTTGGTTGCCATTTATAGCACGCAGCTGTTGCCTCTCTTGGTACTCCAGGAAAGGAGGGAAGAACTGAGCACTCCCCCATGTGTACAGCCCACCCTGCCGGCTCTCGGCTGCACTAACACCAAAGTTAAGATCTGCTGACAGTGTGGCCTAAACCCAGAGCACACACTGGTTATCTCTTTTCAGCCAGTTATTGATAAAAGGACAGTATGCAGTTTAGATTTCAAAATAGATGGGAAGTTTTAATATTCTGTATGAATTACTCATGCAGATGGCAGCTTCCCTGGGGCTAGCTGCAGTTTACTTATGGCCAACAGTAGAAAATGCTCACAGTAATCCTTTTACTTCTGGAGCTCTGCCTTGGGGATGACAAAGGCAGGCCAGGGCCACTTTTGGTGGGCTAGTAAAGGTGTTGCGCCTGTCTGGGTGTGAAGGCAAGTATGTGTACAGGTGCTGAATCAAGATTAAATCATAGCCGCTCTAGATACTAAAAACATTTTTTTATTTAGAACAGAGCTTTCTCTAAGGTGCAAAATACAATCAAATCATTTCTGCATTTTTTTTTTTTTTGTCCACGTGATAAAACTCTTTAATTGGCCAGAATCTAAAGAAGTCGCTGCTGGGTAAGAGTTGAAGTATTTTGTTTAGGTTACTGGTGCTGCTTGAACCACAATTTGGCAGGTGAAATGTGTAAATTGTAAGAGTTCATCCATCACTCTTAACAATCCCTGACACTGACTGGAGATACACATGCATGTGCGCACACACACACACACACACACACTCTCTCTCTCTCTCTCTTATAGGATGGGACTTGGTCCCCTCCTCTAGCCCTGTTTGGAGCTAAACTAGAGCTGTGATTCTAAATGACAAAAAATAACATGTTCCATCTAAACACACTCCAGTTTATGAGGTACTTGTACAAATAGAACCCACAGAACTAGTTCCTGAAATGGTCTTTGGGGACCTCTTAGTTCAGTGAGTTCCAATCTGGCTGAGCATCATACTCTCAGGCAGATTCTTGAATTCCACCTTCAGAGCCCTGATTTGCTCTGGATCTTGGAAATCTGCATCCTAAAGAGCTTCCCAGAGCCTAGAGAGGGGAGAGAACATTCCCAAAGCTACCCTTTGGTTCAAAGTGAGCCTGCAGTCTGCCCTCAAAAGATGCCTTCCTAAAGCCTTGTGCTATATTTGCTGTCTGCCCCTGTCTATCTCCTGTACAGATCCATGCCCTGCCAGCAGCACAGAACATGTGGAAGTCCTGCTCAGTGCTCCAAGAGCACCACCCCTGGCCATAACGGTCACGCCTGTCATCAGCCAGGGATGATGAGTGAGTTTGGTTTTTCATCTTTGTACATTTTAAAAGAGACATATGTACATAGCACAGCATTTTTATATGAGACTGTATGGATTTATCTGCGGATACTCAGCAGGGTTGCTCAACAGTGTCAGCTGTGTTTGGAGAGAGACGGAGCTGTGCCTTTGAGGAAGTGGCTTGTGACCTGGTGTCATCTGCAAACCTGGAAGCGCCACACAGCCTGCACCCTGACCTGTCCCCCACCTGGTGAGGAGCAGGTCAGCACCATCCTCTGTTTCAGAGACAGCAAGCAGAACTGAGGAAACTGAGGAACTTATTAAGTAGTTTTCACAAATGATTTTAGGCACTGCAGATGTGCTTACTATACACTGGTGATAGAAACTCTGCAAATGAATCCTGGGCCTCCCAGGAGGAAGGGAAATCTCACTCAGCCCAGATAGAGTTCCAGAAAATAAAAACCAAAAACAAACAGAAAAAATGAATAAACATACAAAAAGAGAACAAAGCATTCTGATAACCCTAAACTTTTTATTTTTAATGAACGAACAACTCAACTACCCATACTAAGATATGGGTTTTCAAAACACTTGCAAATGAGAACAAAATCATAGGTAATGTTTTGAATATGTATTTTTATCACTCTTTGATTTAATGAAGTTACTAGAAAACGGATTCTTTCAACTTTCCTGTGAACTGCTTTAAAATTCATCCTTTAATACAGTTATTAGGGGTGATGACACAGTGCTGACATACAGTTGCTCTCTGGGGAACAAATTATTTTCCTCTGTAGGACTTGAAACTCTTAAAATCCAATTTGCTGTAAAAGCTTACAGGAAAAAAAAAATCAATAGAACTTTTGCAGACCAAACTAGTTTTTGTGTAGCAATGGTTTTATAGCCGTCAGAAGAGGTTTGAATTTTGTACCCTTTAGTTTCTATATCTAAAATGAAATCATTCAAAATAGTAAACTCTCTTCCACTTCTTTAGTGACAGGAGGAGACTGACTTCATGAGGCTTACATTCCATGCAAAAACCATCACTGACCAATGATGTCCCTTCCCGTTAGTACTGAGAGTTTCTAATCGCAAAATAATTCTAAAGCAGATTTTAAACACATACAAATTGTGACAAAGTTTAATTTTTTTCCTTCTCACTGTAATTTCTGTTAAAAATGTATAAACCTTCACAGTCATTAGAATGGCTATTATATATGAAAAAGAAACATAAAATAGTAAGTCTTAGTGAGCATAGAAAGAAATTGGAATCATGCATTATAGCTGATGGGAATGGAGTGACATCACTGTAGGAAAGTTAGCAGTTCCTTAGAAAATTAAACATAGACTATCATAAGGTCTAGCAATTCTAGGCTGGTGTATATACAAAGTACTAAAAGCAGGGACTTGAACAGGTATTTGTACATCATGTTCACAGCAACATTATTCTCTCTAGACAAAAGGTGGAAACAAGTCAAATGTTTAGTAACAGATAAAAGGAGAAACAAAAATGTGATTTATCCATACAATGGATTACTATTCAGCCCTGAAAAGGAATGGAGTTTGGATACCTGTTACAACATGGATAAATCTGGAAGGCATTAGCCTAAAGGGATTAAGCTATTCACAGATACTCTGGGATTCATAGAATAAACATCCTGATTTCATTCAGAGGCAATTCCTACAGTAGTCAAATTCATAAAAACAAAGTAAAAAGGTGGTGGGTGTCAGGGGCTCCAGGGACCAGGGATGGGGAGTTAAGTGTTTAATGGGTACAGAGTTTTGGTTTTGCAAGCGCAAAAAGGTTTGGATATGAATAGAGTGATGGTTGCCCAATAATGTGGATGTACTACTGTCTCTGAACTGTACAATTAAAAAGTGGTCAAGATGGTAAATTTAATGTCATATATATTTTATCTCAGCTATACTGTATATAAATATATACAGTCAGCTCTCCATAGCCAAGGGTTCTGCATATGGGCATTCAATCAACCTGTAGGTTGAAAATGTTATGTTGTAGCTGATTTGTGCTACTTAGTCAGGCCTTTGATGGATGCACCTGTACTGAGCATGGGCAGACTTTTCTTTTCTTGTAATTATTCCTTAAACAATGGTATAACACCAATTATCATAGCATTTACACTGTATTAGGTATTATAAGTGACCTGGAGATGATTTTAAGTACATGAGAGGATATACATAGGTTCTACGCAAATCCCATGTCATTCTACATAAAAGACACAAGCAGCCACAGATTTCAGTATGGGATGAGAGTGTTCTGGAGCCAAAGCTCGGCCTTGCTCCACCCTAAGAGGTCAGTGTGCTGATGGCAGAGAAGTCACTAAGATAAGGCTCCACTGGGATATGCAGAGTAAAAATACCCTCAGAGACGTCTTCTCAGAGGAACAGCTCTGCCCTATGGCTGGGTGGGCAAAGATAAGCTGCACAGGATCTCTGGGCTCCACTTGGGAGGATGGAACTCTGCACTTAGCACACAGACCTGGGCTACGATGCTCAGCCCAAGCACGGGAAGGCCCTTATCCACACCTCGTTTAGTTCTCTTTGCCCAGCTTGGTGTGAAGGGTTTAGATCTGGAGAAGATTGTGGGGATAACACTCCTTGTCTTTCACTTGAGAAAATGAGGCCTAAAGTACTGGAGTAAGTGTAGGAAGAGGTCCCGCAAGCACCCCTACACCACCAAGCTCAGCAAGGCTCCAAGAAACACAGACATCAGTGACGAACTGATGACTGAGCACAAGGCACCCTCCAGAGTGACCCACCCTTCTAGGAATAGACTCAGAGTGTCTCAGGAGCATGAGGAGAAAAGCAAAATGATACATAGCATTATAGCTGGGAAAACAGAAACGAGGACACACAGCCGCCCCCGGAGCTGTCCGCAGAGTAGGAGGACAGGGTGCTCAGTAGCTTCTGACTTATTTCACAAGGACTGCAGAGGCCCAAGTGCTTTTTCTGGAACTGACTAGAACTAAATGCTTCATGGATCAGAGTCTGCCTTCATGTTCTGTTCTACCAATACCTGACAGAGGAAGGATTTGTGAGCAGCCAGTATAATTTACCAAGGAAAGAAAAGAGATCTTGTTTATTTGCAAAAGAGAAATTTCTGGATGTTCACATTCATGATTGCAGCCCAGGAATGGAGTTCATCACAACAGCAAAGAATGGGTTAATCCAGGGGCAAATGTGGTCAGGTGCACTCTGACCTGCTGTTCAGAGGCCTCTGTGCCACCCAGACATGTGTACTGAGCTAGGCCTAGACCTGGCGTCTCTCCTGCTCCAGTTGTGTAAAGTTGCCATTGGATACTCTACCTGCCAGGCAATCAGGTCCTTGAGCTTCTCAATCTTTTCATGGGCCTCAGGGTGCTCCTGTAGGTACCGGTCTGTAAAGAAAGCCTGGTGGAGATAGAGAGCCATTCAGTACATCTACTCATCCAGCACCTATTTCTGCACCCCTCCCACACATGAGGCCCAGGGATGGAGTCATCCACAAAATAGATGGTCACCCTGGCCCTATGAGATTCACTCTAGAGCCTAGGGTTGGGTCCTCCCCAGATTCAAAGGAAAATGAAGCAAACAGGCAGACTAGCAGGGCGTTCACAGCAGCACACTCAGTCATGGAGTCCAGCAAAACCATGGCTGACCTGGATTGTTTAATTCTGCTGGGGGACAGCAAATACTGCTATTCCAGCTATCATATGGCCATGACCCCTGCCCTGTACTTGCCCCACCCTGACCTTCATCTGAAGGCAACAGTGTTAAGAAAGCAAACCCCACTTCTTTGTCCAAAGGAATTAGCCACTCCCCTTTAGCCCACTCTCAGGATGCACCCTTTCTGGTTTGTTTTGTTTTTTAAATCTAGCTCGGGGTTAACAAGCTTCTCCTGTGAAGGACCAGATGGTAAATGTTTTATGTTTTGTGGACTGTATGAATCTCTGTTAAAACTACTCTGTTGAAACTACTCCTGCCATTGCAGCATCAGGAAAATAGCCAGTGGTAATAAGTAAATGAATGGGCACAGCCATGTTTCCATAAAATTTCATTTACAAAAAGAGGCAGAAGGCTGTTGTATGCAGAGCTTGATCTAGCCTACACCCCATGTCCTTCAACTTCTGCCCATTCCCATTGAACTATCTTTCATGGGGACCAGCAAGCCAGGCTCTCCATTATACCATCTATACCTCCCTAGTCTATTCTTATTCATTTGTCTTTCTCTAAAATTCTATCTTTTGACCTTTAATGGTCCAAGAGCTCTTGAAAGCCACCTAAAGGTCACTCTCTAGAACTCCCCCAGCCCATGTGGGTGGGTCATGGGGGCTACCTGGCTGTCTAAGGAGGCCCAGGGGTCTGGTGCCTAGGATCAGTTGTTTACTTCCCTTTAAGCTGCACAGGCTGCCTCTGGGTGCTCCTGCCTAGCCTTGGCTCGGCCACTGCTGAGATTGCTCCCTGAGACCAGGGCAATTTTTGGGTTTTTGGGAAAGTGGATGGAATTTTTGGCCTGTCCCAGGACATGTCCTTAGAGCTGGCTGGCATGTCATGTACCTTTTCATAATTTGCGAAACCTCCCATGACAGCAGGGTCCACGATGCCATTGAGAAGCATGGAGAGGGGGTTGATGGGGAGGCTGGGGTCGTCCAGGTGCTGCTGCACCATGCTGTTGATCTTGTCGTTTGTCAGCTGCATGGTCTCAATGGCGTTCTCCAGGGGGCTGATTTCTACCTGTAAGGAAAGGGTCCTCTATTGGGGCAAGCTCCCAGGAATTCATGAGGGGAGTAACACTTGAGGTAGGGGCAGGCTTCCTACTCCTCACACATCTTTCTTCACAATGGAGTTTTTGAGCATGGTCACTTATGGCTCAACCAAGAACCACTGGGTCTTTTACTATCACTGTTTATTTTCATAGATGGAGCTCTTATATGAAAATGTCAAGAACAAAAGTAGGCTGATCAATGCTGGAGGGTGTGTGTGTGCCATGGGCATGCATACATATGAATGTGTGCACTTTCACACATGTGCACATGTATGCACTCATGCATGTGTGTATACATGAGTAGTGGTTGGCTAGTCAGGCCCTAGAACATATTATTCAACTGGATTCATTTTGGACTGGTGATTAACTCCCTGCCACTGATCTAATTTTCCTCAATAAGGAATTGTTTCCCACTTTTTTCAACCAAGCATGGTTAGCAATAGCACTATCCCCACATAGGCCATGGGTCTCAGTTCCAACAGACATAAGCAAGGAGTTGATAGCAGAATTTCAGCCATCCATTCAGGGATTATTGGGATTCCAGCCTCTTAGTCCATAAAATATGGCCAGTACAGCCTGAGGAGGAACTGCATCCTCACAAAGGTCAGAGCTCCAGGCTCTCTACCTCCGAGTCATTAAGCTCCTGCATCCTGCAGCCTGCCGGCTCAGGGAATCCTGGTTATAAAGAGCTTATAGGCAGAGGCTCATTATGAGGATTAGTGCTATTTATGTGAAGGGCTGCTTTTCTGTCCTCTCTCACACATAAATTATCAGCTCCAAATGGCCCCAGCCAAGGGGCTGCATTTTCACCACCTGACATAACTCTTGACATCTTCTATCTGTCAAGCACTGTCTGGGTGCTACAGAGGCACAGAACAGAAGCTCCCAGAGCAGACAGGGAAAAGTGTTCTCCAAAGAGGGGCATGCGAAGTCCCAGGAGCTCCTGGGGGACAAGGGTGGCTCTGGTCTGCTTGTAGGCAGTCTTGTGGTGGGGGAGGTCTGGCAGAGCATGGGAAATGCTGATGGAATGGCCCAGCGCTCATGCTGGCATGGGCCAAGAAGAAGACATACGGCTAGGAAGAGAGGTTCCAGCAAAGTCTTAGAGCCAAATAATCAGGTGTTTGTGTGTTGGGGGGACTAATTGTAAACTAAATGACAAGTGCAGGCCCTCTAGGTAAGATCCAGCTGGGTGCAAACAAAAAGCATTGAGACACAGGAACAATAATGTACATATTTCACTTAGATTTTCTAGACTGGCAATTGCTACAACCCTGACATTTCATACAGTTAATAAATCTGCTGCCCAACTCTGTTTCATGTAAATGAAACTGTCTGATAGCTCCCAGCAAATGGGAGTTTCATGTAAATGAAACCGTCCCAAAGCAAAGCAAAGTTTAGCTTTCCTGAGAGATGGGAATCATTATTCCTTTAAAAGATGCCAGAGAGGGGTATATTCTCAGGCAATTTTTACTTGAAATGAGCAAGTACTATTAATTAAGTTGTTTGTCATGTAAATGGCAATATAACCATCAGGAAAAAAGATCTTTAAAGAATTTTATGTAAATTAGAACTTGTCTTAAACTTTTCATTTGGTTAACAGGAAAAACTGTCAAAATATCACAGCTATGACTGAACTGAAGTATTTTGTAAGAAGAAATAAATAGAGCTGGTCTTCTTACAAGCTAGACTTGGTTGTGATTACTCAGCATTTCCACTAAAATATTGGGGGGCAAGGAGCTATCCATGCTCTCAGGGACAGGCAGAGTGAGTACATGCACTGTCAGGTCTATGGAGTGCATGCTGGCAGCAGCGACACATGGTACACGTGGGTGATGATGCTGTGTCAGGCTGCATCAGGGAGGGGAATGGACAATTCCTTCTAGGGGGTGTCCTTACCATGAACACAGATTTGACCTCAAACCACCTTAAAATTCCAGGTAATTTATATGCAGTTGTGTATATGGTTCTCTCGATCCACATATTCTGCAAAGGGAACACAGAGAACAGAAAACACCTGTTAGGAGAAGGATGTGAGCAATAGAGAGCTGTGCCTACCAGGATTTACAACTCTACATGAGGTAAGTCCTCCTACAGGACAGGTTTCTGCTAGTGTCCAGTGCAGGGCGGCTGTGTACTCAGGTGGCACCCCGCAAGCCAGGTTTTGTGTAATAGTCACACAGAAGGCCAGCCATGGTGATGCAGGGTAGCACAATGCTCCACGATGATGCTAAGGTCATATGGGAGGGGTCCCAGGTTCACATCCTGGGGTCTCTCTGTGAACACCAGGAGTGCATGAGTCGGTGGCTGGAGCTGGGGGAAGAATGGCAGCACGAAGACACTGTTGGGGGGGGGGTGCCTTCTTACCTCATTCTGTTTCCCTCTCTCAAGGAAGAAACAAATAAATTAAAAAACAATAAGTCATACAAGATACATCAAAGTGTCTTGTTTCCTAGTCAGTGTGGCCCACCATCCTGGTATTTGAAAGAAAATATGATAAGAAAGTAGGAAAGATGCATATACACCTCAAAATGAGAGGGCTTTTTCTCTTGAGCAAATGGACTTTTGGAAAGATTCCAAATGAGTTTTACATTAGCATTATATATAGCGTTCAAAAATCCTCAAGGGACCACATGCATTAAGGAAGGCAAGGTTTAATAAAAGTGACCTCTCACATTTTAATAAAATCAATATTTTCAGCTTAAAAATTTGGGGTGTGGTGGGGAGCTGGCTCCATGGTGTGTTGGAAAGCATCACTTAAGAAAAGCAAGATCTCACATGGCAACTGCAGTTTGAATCCCTTACCCAGCTGGCCTGAAACAGACCAGGCATGTATGTGAGTGCTGAAGATCCAATGGGCTGGAGGACTGGAGGCCAGGAGGTCTGGAGGAAGGGTATTTGTGGTGTGATGAGACCCTGTGGAGGGTGCTCATCTCTCTCTCTCTCTCCTCTTTCTCTCTCTCACTCATTCATGTGCACACTCTCTCATGAATAAAGAAACAAATTTAAAACATTTCTCAAAGAACTAATAATACATGTTCGCATTAGATCTAAAGATATGGAAGGGAGAAAGAAATTACTCACTACCCAGAGATGATAATCTAGACATTTTAGTATCCATTGCTTAAGACTTCTAAGTATTAAAATGTAAATATGTGTATATCTTAAAATACCATTTATAAGTCATATTCTATGTAAAATATCACACATTAGATATTGCAGGAAATTGTTTTCAACCAGTAAATACAACTCTACAGCTCTTTAAAGGGTGCATATAACTTCACTGCAGAAGCAAACTGTAAATCCTTTCCCCTACTTCAGTATGTGAAGCCTGTGATCACCTCTTTCATTCTAAACTTCCCCACCATGCAGGATCACTGAGCAGTTTGGAGTCTGTCAATAGTAATCTGCGTATAAATAGATGGGATAATGGAGATGTCAGCAATTCCAGAAAACTTGCCTGAATCTTAGAAAGCATTTATCTCAAACCTCTTACATTCCAGAGGAGGTAAGAGAAGGACCTGGTTGAGTCTCAGGAAAACAGGCCAATGCTCCTGCCCTGTGGGGACAGCTCCTGTGGGTGCTCATCCTAGAGATGGAAGCAGGTTTGCCCAGTCATCTGTAGACCACATCTCTGGTGCTTTCTCTAATATCAGCACATCCTGGGAGAAGCCTCTGGGTTCTACCTTGGGCTTTATGGCCAGCTCCCACTAACTCAGGCCCTGTCTCAGTCTCCTTTTTCCTTGGCTGGACTCTTGCTTCCCAGGATTTACCCTTTGCTAGATTTGGAGACACTGATAAACTACACTGAGTTCTCAATCTGGCAGGGCAGCCTTCTCAGACCCTGCCCTTGGAACCAGGCTCCCTGAAGACGAGGCCAGAGTCTGGCTTTCAAATACTGCAAAGCTCCTGTACTTATCTGGAAGCCTATGGCTTTGTCAAGCATGTGAACCAAATCCTGTGGCTTCTGAACACATCACCCATTTGTGAGGACCTAAATGGGGCCATTAGGGGATTTCAGGGTCATTTAGAAGAAGCCCAGACTCTGAGGCTTACTTAGCAGTGCTCAAAATACCAAGAGTCTTGGTTATTCTTAGTTTTGCACCAGACTGGTTGCGTACCCTTTGGATATTTGCTTGACCTTCTTGTGTCTGTTTCTTTACAATATAAGAATATGCATACCTGTCAAATGGGAGAGGTATGAGAGAAATTCAAGAGCTTCCTATAAACTCCATGACTGAGACTCTATATGAATAACAACATTATTACTAGTAATGACTATAACAGATATAGAGTGCTCAGAAAGCCACCATCCTTAGTGGTTGGATGTGCCTAGCTTTTGTCTTTACCCCTCTCTAACCCTTATAGACAACATTCTAGCCCCTGTCACCGAGTGGTTGGAGGATCTGACAATTACAGAAAACTTGAGGGAGTTGATGTGGGAGTGGACGGGGACTACTTCCTTTACTTGAGATAACTCTAACAGATACACTTGGAGTTGTACTTGGGTCAGAAACAGGGTGCTGCTATTATTCACTGTGGAGTTCCTGTACTTCCAGATGCTTTCAGACATCAGGCAAAAGGAAGTCATTCTCAGCAGTGCTTGTCTTCCTTGGGATTCCCAGGGTTAATGCCTCCTTGTGATATGGGCCTATATAAGCATTTCCAGAGGATGCTGATATGGACATATATAGGCATTTCCAGAGGATGGAGATAATGGTCTATACAGGGATTTCCAGTGGATGGACATAGGGCTATACAAGGATTTCCCAGCAAGAAGGAGAAATGTTAATATTTTTAAATTCTGGTTTATTTGATGTCTTTTAAAAATGGAATCCATTAAACCAGTTTGTATGCATACTTTCCAAAAGGATCTGTGTTTGTATCTCCAAGGTTCTAATGCAGTGTTTTGTAACTAGGGAGAACTATTTGGTCACGTCTGGAAACCTTTTTGATAGACTGTCACAACTGGGAAGGTGGTACTGGGATCTAGTGGGTAATGGTCTGGGATGCTGCAAGAAACATCCTATGATACAACAGTCCCAAACCTTTTTGGCAATCTTTTGGGGACGGTTTTCTAGAAGACAATTTTTCCATGGTGAGGGGAGGAAATGAGTTTTTCCCTCACATGTGCAGTTCACAGTAGGGTTCGTGCTCCTGTGAGAATCTAATGCCACTGCTGATTTGACAGGAGGTGGAGCTCAGATGGTAAGGCTAATGGGGAGTGGCTACAAATACAGATGAGGCCTCACTTTCCCACCACACACTTCCTGCTCTGCGGGTTAGTTCCTAACAGGCTATGGACTGGTACTAGTCTGTGGCCTGGGGGTTGGGGAACCCCTGCTATGATGCATGGGACAGCCTCCAGCACAGGGGATTACTCAGTCTGTGATGTCAGTGGTGTCAAAGTGGAAACTCTATCATGTTATGCTAGAGTGAAGTTCAAGTGCTGGGCAATGAATGGTGAGTGAGCCTCCAGGTGTAGATTTAGCCCATTTCCAACTGTTGTTTCACCTGCAGAAGCCACTTAAATGCTCAGCACTTCTGCATATCCATTTGTAACTGTAGATACCAGCACTTGGGGCTTATAGGACAACCAGCTCAGATCCATGCAGGAAGAAGGAAGTACTTGTAACAATAGCCCTCTTCACCTCATTACATATCTTAAGGAACTCCTATTAGTTGTGACATGTCAATAGCTTTACTCAACTTGGAGGGGTAATATATTAGGCTTTCTGCATATAATATACAAAGACACTTAATACTGTTCTGTAACAGCCTTTGAGGCTACACTTCACAGACAGTTTTATTGTTGGCAGAATGAGTTTTTTTGTTTTCTGTTTCGGTGGTGTTTTGGTTTGGGTTTTGTTTTTTACCGCAAATTCATTGTCTGGGTTTTTCTCTCCCTTCCGGATTGGCCGAGAGTATTCAAATCGCTGGACCTCGTTCACTCTATAAAAACTGTAGAGACAGACAAATGATTAGAGATTTAACCCCAAAAATAGTTGGTTTGCTTTGGGACATGGGGTCTGGCCTCAGAATGTGTCACTGCATCCCATAAAGCATCCCCAACCTTGACCTGAAGCAATAGTATTGGCTTCCTCTCCCAGTCAGCCCCAGAAAGGAGATCTTGGCAGGTGGAAAAATTAACTTGAGTTTTTGCCTCCTCTTGTCCCTGCCAACCCTCAAGGGAGAAGAGATGCTGAGTAAGAGTGAAACGAGCAAAACCAGAAAAAGGTGAAGCGAAGGAGAGAGAGAAAAAAGCCTTTGTATTCAACTTATGTGTGTATTATTTTTAAAAAGGTTTTATATACTTGAATTTCAGATCTGCAAAATACAGATTTTGCAGCCTACCAAAGAGTGGCACACATGGAACATAGTCTAGTCTCTTTTCCTCCCCTGGGTAGGTGTGGGTTTAATGCATAGACAGACAGGCAGACATGGGAAAAATATTCTCCCTGCACTGAAATACAAATGGGGTCCCCAAAAAGGAAACTGAGTATACTCTATGATTCACTATTTGCTTAATGTCTGTCCTAAGAAAAAAAGATTGAAAACCTTAATATGCATGCCTTGTGAAAGCAATCATTTGTAAATAAACAGAGTCCTAATTGATTTCCCATTACTGCTCATGAAAGGTCAAAGCAATGATGAAAGGTTAAAAATACTTCAAGATATAAAATAAGCAGATTCTGAGGGATATTAGGCAATCAAAGAGTTTTTTTTTTTTCCCCCAGAACATACATCAAATAGAAAATTCTTAATATCAAAGAAACATCTGCTAAAGCTAAAGCAGATGTTTCTACACCATTGCTAAGTCAGGTGCAATTTAATTCAGAGTAATACAAATCTCACTCAAGTTTGGAGAGTTGACTCGTGAGGTTTACATGCCACTTTGTCCTCCCAATTTATGTCTTCAATGTGCTGTGGGGTAAAGGGCTCTCCTCTCCTGTGTCACTAGGAACAAGTGTCTGAATGCTTTTCACACCTTATAAAATGCAAGCACTCAGGCCACACCAAGGCATATCAACTCAGGTTTGTTGGGTGTGGGGCTGGGCTTGTGCAGTGCTGAAAAGCTCATTGGGAATCTAACCTATGTGGGAGGTCTATAAGGCAACCAGAGTGCCTCCTCCTCCTGCCTGGGCTTTTCTTGTCTCTGAGCCTTGAAAAGGGAATAGCCTTTATACTCTCCTGGCACATGGATTACTTCTTTTTTCTCTTCTTTGGATGTCAAAGATAATTAACTCCCCTTGATCTTTGGAAAGGACAGAAAGAGGCATGTAGAAAGCTAATCAAAGACTAAAACCCATCCTTTAGAAGGAGGAATTATTAGCAAGAGATCTGTTTACAGACTGTCAGCCCCTCATGTTGGCTAAGAAAAAAAGGGATGATTACCTTACGATCTGCTCTGACACCGGCCTGTGAAATTTAGGGGGCAAATCGAGTTTAGGCTTCACTGTGAAGCACTGAATATCTGTGGTGAAAGAGGTTAAGGAACCATAAGGCATCATGGATATCAATAATATGAGAAACCCCCCAACTACAACTAACCATCCAAATAAACAGCGTCTCCATCATGTTGTAGTCACTATACTTATCTTAAAGGATACATTGACCGGAAGAGTTTTTAATATCATCGCCTGGTGGAGACGTTGTCTTCATTTTCTCAGCATTTGGAAACTGAGTTAACAGTCGAGCTTCAAAATCTTCTCGGCGTTCATATTCTTTTCCTCGGTAAATGAAAACTTTTCCCTGGAAATAATGGCATTCATTAAACGATACCACAGGGGGAGGGCCAAGAAAAGTTCACATGCAAATGTACTGGTCTTCACAATATGCTTGACAATTTAAAAAAAAATGTGTCAGTACATGTGAGAACAGCTTGTAATTTTGTTGGTTTTTTAAATTAAGAATACAGGCATAAGCCACATAAGTTAAAACTGTTTAAGAAGCATTGAACACCTTGGTCCAGTCAGGTGACTGCATGGTTCAAGTCCCATACCTGGCAGCTTGAAAAACATGCCAGGCATGTGTGTGTGTGTGTGTGTGTGTGTGTGTGTGTGTGTATGTGTGTGTGTGTGTGTGTACGACCCTAAAATCCTGAGGGAATAATGGAGAAGGGACTGTGGCATGGCCATCCTCCCAGAGGGTTGATCTTTCACTTCCTCTCTCTCTCTCTCTGGCAAGCACCCACATCCTATAGCAAACAAACAAACAAAAAAACTGGGACCAGTAGTTAGTGTAATGGCTGTGTCACTGGACTCCCATGTAGTCGACCGCAGTTTGAGTCCCAGACCCAGCAGCTTAAACTCACGCTGGGCACATGTGCGTGTGTGCCTAAGATCCTGAGAAGAGAATGGAGAAGGGATTGTGGCGTGGCATCCTCCCTGGAGGGCGATTTCTCACTTTCTGTCTCTCTGTCTCTCTCTATCTTTCTGGCGAGTGCATGCGCCTTATAGCAAAAACCTCCCCAAAAATCAACCAACCAAACAAACAAAACCTAAGAAGCACCAAACATCCTACTGAAATTTTGTGATATACTTCAGTCTTAATAGTAACAACCAGTTTAAAAAACTATGAAAACCTAGGTGAGAATTGAGAGTCCTATGCTATAGTCAGTATGAAATAGTTAGAAAGGGTTAAGGCAGTCAGGGCAAGTGGATAATGATGTCTGTATTTTGTTTCAGGGAGGCCCTAATTAAGTAGTTTTCATCCTGCCAAAAGGAATTTAAAGCAGCATGAGATTAAGGTGGGGCCTCTAAGCCTGGGCACGGCTATCCTGAGCTGACTCCTGTAAGACTGCCAAGAGAACAGCAGATCAAGAGGAAAAGGGATTCAAACAAAAGCAGAAGGATTTGAGGCTCCTGCCCTCCTATGGTGGGGAAATGACTGGAGATGGATGGATAGCAGACTTCCCTTATTGCATTCAGAGTTGTTGAGTAGATCATTATTCATCACCAAATAACAGGTAAAACGTAAACCTGATCGAGCCGGCCAGCAGTTCCAGACACCAGGTGGCCTGCGACTGCAGGCCCTCCAACCCAGGTCCTCTGCGCATCCCCACTCCTGCTCCTCTCTGGACTTCAGGTTGGTCTTGTGGGACTTTAAGATGAACTCACAGCCCCCCAAACCCCCACCTGCAAGCCAGTTGAGCTGGGTAGCAGTTCTGGACACCAGGCGGCCTGTGGCTGCAGGCCCTCCCTTCTGGATACTTCGTGCATCTCCACCCCCGCTCCTCTCTGAACTTCAGGTTGGTTTCGTGGGACTTTAAGACAAACTCGTAGCCCCCTACACCCCACCTGCAAACCGGATAGAGCCGGCCAGCAGTTCCTGACACCAGGCGGCCTGCGACTGCAGGCCCTTCTGTTCAGGACCCGTCGCTCATCCTCTGGCCCTTCCCCACTTGCCTTTAGACTCTCTGAATTTTAGTGTTCAGTGTGCGGTGCACATTGAACGATTTTGTTTTACTTTGTTTTTCCTTGTTCTTGAGGTGTTTCTTATTAGGTCAGTTGGAGGCTCACCACGTCTTAGAATCAAAGAGGACTTTAGGTCACCCAGGACCAGTGACAACAGTACATGGTACTGTTGAGCAACAGGTAGGCCAACTATAAGAGAAAACATCAATTTTCTAATCCTGTACAATTTTTAACACTCAGAGATACCTTAAATACATTAGGAAGCAACATATAGATCACTTGATGACTAGGAATAATCGCAGAGGCTCAAGAAGTATGAGCAACCAACAAAAGGCCTCTCCCCCAAGGGAAATCATCAAGCCTACATCACCCACAGTCAATACAATGGACGTTGTG
>NW_006159672.1:497358-611920 GCF_000334495.1 Tupaia belangeri chinensis | reverse complement strand
CCTGTCAGAATGGCAAAGATTAAGAATATAAAAAGGGATAAGTGTTGGCTTTATCGCTTTTTATATTCTTAAAAAGGGAACCTTCCTACACTGTTGGTGCGAATGTAAACTGGTTCAGCTGCTGTGGAGAACAATATGGAAGTTCCTCAAAGATCTACAAATAAAACTACCAGTTGATCCAGCAATCTCACTTCTGGGTATCTACCCAAAGGACAGGAGAATGCTCAGTCGGAAAAGTGCCTGCACATCAATGCTTATTGCAGCCTTATTCACGATTGCCGAGACATGGAACCAACCTAAATGTCCACAAACCAATGAATGGATTGGAAAAGTGTGGCATATATACTCTATGGAATAATACTCAGTCGTAAAAAATAACAAGATCCTGGCATTTGATAGAAAGTGGTCAGATATGCAGGATCTATTGCTGAGTGAAGTAAGCCAGTCTATGAAAAAAAGATATTGTATGAATCCACTTAATATATACTGACTATCCGCACTCTATGGTAGAAAGTGAAAGATTGGAGGACATAAAAGTAGTGAAAATACTTAAGAAGAATAAGACAGTGTGGAATGGGAGGGTGAAGAGAAGAGGATAGAGAAAGATAGCAAGAGAACAAATAGAGAGGCATGACATTAGTGGGACATAGATATGGCTTATTACCTGTTGATGATGACATGTATAGTATTCTCAACTGGATGGGCCTGAGAAGTATTTCATGATGGGTAAATTCTCTTTACAAGCAAAATGAGAAATAGTGATTGATTGGTTAAAAAATAATTGGAATAATAATAATAATGAATGGGAAAAACGAAAAGATATTGAATGATGAAGTGGGGATTTTAATGTCTCTGTATTGACTGACGTGCATGGCATTCCCTTTTGAAAAAGCAATGTAATTTACTGTAAAGTTATATGCAATTCAATGTAATATAAACAAGATTATGATGATAATAAACAAAAAATACATTAAAACAACAACAAAACAAACAAACAAAAAACAGGTAAAATGTATACAGCTCTCCTTTTAAGGATTGGGTTTTGTCCATCTCAAGTGACAGTTCTGTCACCTCCATAAATACCAACTGGGAGAGTTCATTGGAGGCTGTTATAGGTGACAAGACTAGTATACTTGGTGCAAATAGGTAAGCATTCTTCCTTACAAGGCTGTTTTGGGAATGGCAGAGTCACTGTATATATCTATAGGGCAAATTCTTAAAAGATAGAACAGTTTTCCATTTCTTCACTGATTCAACTGTCCATTTGGAGTTTTAACAAGTCACAAAAAGGTGGCAATGCATAGATAGTGTCATGCTTATTGAAGCCTTCTGCGACTCATGCCCCTTCCTCATCTACCCAATGTTAGGGCTATCTCAACCTAAATAAAAACTGCAATAAGGGAAGACAGCCAGAAAAAGCCATAAGGCACAATAAAAGCGAGTCTGGGAGTAACGCTTGTTGTCATGAAATATGGTTGCATTGGTACATCTGGTTTTTTTGGTTGTTATTTTCTTTTTTAAGTTTTTGCTATAGGGTACATGCACTCACGGAGGAGAGGGGAGAGAATGAGAGAGGGAGAGAAAGAAAGAGAAAGAAGTAGGGGGGGGGAGAGAGAAAATGAGAAATCACCTCCCCAGGGAGGATGGCCATGACACAGTCCCTTCTCTTCCATTCATCTCTTGAGACTTTGGGCATACACACACATCCATCTGATGTGATTTTTGAGTTGCTAGGCTGAGGACTCAAAGTGCACAGTTGGCCATGTAGGATCTAGTGTCTTAATCTCCATGACATCTGCTGGCACACATCTGCTGTTTTAATCAGGGGTCATTGGGCAACAGTTTCCAGACTGGCTGCCATGCTTCAGGTGCAGTCCTGTCCTATCAGTAATATCTCCAGACAGGTAGCAGAGTTGGGAGCAACACACACACAAGATAGATCCTATGGCTCTCAAATGATTTATCCTTGCTATGGTCTGAATGTTTGTGTGCCTCCAAAATTCCTATGTTGAAACCTAATCACCAAGATGGTGTTATCAGAAGGTGGAGTCTTTGTACATGATTAAGTCATGACAGTTCTGCCCTTCTGAACAAATCAGTGGCCTTATAAGAGGCCTCAAAGAACGGCCTTTCCCTTTCATCCTGGGAGAAAACAGAGAGGCTCTGTCTATGAACAAGCCTCTGCTAGGTATTTACTCTGTTGCACCTTGATCTTTCAGATTTCTCAGCCTCTACAACAGTTAGCAGCAAATTTCTGTTGTTTATAAATTACCCAGTCTAAGGTATTTTGTTATAGCAGTCCAAAAGACTAAGAAAATCCCCTTTCCTAGTCCCAACTTACTTTGAGTTTTCATAAATCACAAAAGAAAGAACAGTTTAAGAATTGAGTACTTTTTTTTTCACTTAGGTAATCTTAAATACCATTATGGAAGAAAAATGTTCTATTTCTCTAAAAAAAAATAATGTCAGGCAGAAACCAAGTAATACATAGTCTTAATTAGAAATATAAATACACAGTATAGGCATCTTCTAAGGGTATATAAAGCCACTAACTTCAGAGATTTAGTAAGATTTAATGTATAACAGTCTCCTATGAAACTAGCATGCATTTATTTTGCTTTACACTAGAAAAAAAGATAAAATAATAAAAACACATAAAAAGGTTTTAATAGAAAAACACCAGTGAGTTATAGACAAAAACACTAGTAACATTTTCTAGAAATGTCAATTACTTTGCATACTGAAATGATCCCTTCAAACAAGAAAACAAGGGGAAAATGTACATACAGTCAAAGATATTTATTCCTTGTAGGAACCATAAATATTAATACGAATGCAAAAAAACAATGAGATCAATTTTTAGAGAAAAACAAAGCAAAAGGGAGAGAGAATCAATTCTCAGAGGCTGCTCTTACAGCAGAACATTAAATAGCCAAACATTCCACCCACTTTTTGGTAACTGCTAATGTCATTGTCAGATTGACCCCTGCCAGGTGATCTGTGAAGCATAATAAATATATTGCTACAGCCCCACAAAATTATTCAGGTGTGGCGGGAAAGTCAGTTCAATATTAATCAAGCCCGTTAAACTCTATCCGTACTTTGCATTTTGTCCTTTTGACTGTGGAGATGACCCAGGACTGTCCCTGGAGCCTGCAGAGTAGGTGAGCTCCCAGAACGACCTGCAGGCTAATGGCTCAGGGACTGCAATGTGTCTCCTTCCTGGCACTTCCCTCACATATTCAAGGCAGGCTGCTGCCTTGCTCGGAATGCCAGGATAATCATTCTGCACAGAGCCAGAGGAATGGCCACGTATCACAGACTGATCACCATCCACAGGGGCGCACACACTCTATAACACTCCAGCACAGCAAGGTCTTCCACAGTTAAGTGATGGTTTCTCTTTTTTTTTTCTTCAAGACACACTCTCTAGGGCACATATTCAGATACTCACACACAGTAGAGCTTTTGCAACATTAAGTGACATCAACTCCAAGCTCATTCTATCTTTCAGCTTTGTTTTAAAATTTAGAATGTGGTTAATTTCAAATTCCTCCTTAATTTAGAGCTTATAACTGAATACCCTTTATTCATTCTTTGGAAAGGAAGAATTTCTTCAGCATTTAGGTTTCTGACTGGCCACTGTCTCAGCTGCACAATGAAGGTGACAGGAGAGGCTGACCATCAGTGACTAAGACAGGGCCAGATGTCCCAGGCTCCCAGGCAGGACACTGAGTGACTGTGTCAGCCAATCTTGCCTTCTGGAGCAGACCAGACTACATGGATCACTCATGTAAAGAGTGACATGTCCTCAAAAATGACAATGTTTGCAGCCTATGGATGCAATGTGAAGCAATATCTTGCAGTATCAGTGACTCCTGTGAATGGGAAACATTGGGTGCCAAAAGGGCACCACTCTGGGATCAGGAATGGTTCCTAACTGGTTTTAACTGCCCCAGATAGCTGGGCATCCAGCACAGATCTTCTGTTTCCCTAATGACAGAGGAATCACTCTTGGCTTTCTAAGATAAGAGAAAACCAACTGTCATAAAAAGGTCAGAAGACAGGGAATGAGTTCATGATTTGAAGTTCCAGCATTGTGGCTATGAAAAACTATTCCCATGGGAATCAGCAGTTGGCGTAATGGCTATGTCGCTGGACTCCCATGTAGTCGACCGTGTTTTGCGTCCCGGACCCGGTGACTTAGAACTCACGCTGGGCGCGTGTGCGTGCGTGCCCAAGATCCCGAGAGGAGAATGGGGGAGAACGGATTGCGGCGTGAACATCTCCCCTGGGGGGTGATTTCTCGCTTTCTGTCTCTCTGTCTCTCTCTGTCTGGCGAGCGCATGCGCCCTATAGCGAAAAAAACCTCTCTCAAAAACAAAACAAAACAAAACTATTTCCAGTTGCTGTATAATTAAAAATACACATGTTCATGGCTTCATTAACACAAAAATATGTTCTAGCCATATAATGAAACATTATTCAACCTTAAAAATGAATGAAGTTCTGACATGTGATAGCATGGATGAATCTTGCAGACACTATGCTAAGTGATATAAGCCAGACACGAAAGGACAAATACTATATGATTCCACTGACATGAGGTACTTAGAGCAGTCAAATTCATGAAGATAGAATGTAGGATGGTTGGGGCCAGCAGGTGGTATAGTGGTTGAGGCACTGAACTCCCACTTAGCCAACAGCAGCTCAAGTACTGGACCTGGAGGCTTAAAACTCACACCGGGTATGTGTGCATGCATGCCCCAAATCCTTAGAGGACAATGGAGAAGAAAGGATTGCGATATGGCCATCTCCTATGGGGGGTGATTTCTCACTTTCTCTCTTTCCTTCTCTGTCTCTCTGGTGAACACATGCACCTTACAGCAAAAATATCTCCCTTAAAAAATAAATTGGATTGTCAGAGTAGAATGGTGGTGGCCAGGGACTGGAAGAGGGGGAATGGGGAGTTAGTGTTGAATGGGTACAAGTTTCAGTTTTGTAAGATGAAAAGTTCTGGAGTTAGATGGTGGTAATGGTTGCCCAACAATGTAAGAGTACTTAATGCCACTGAACTATCCACCAAAAAGTGGTTAAAATATTGTTTTATATATACACATTTTACTACGATTAAAAAATTACACATAACTCTCTGAAGGAGAAATCTTCCCAGAAAGATCAGTTGGAAAGGATACATGTCATCAATGAAAATATTATCGGCCCAAATTTGGCACCCTAAGCTAACCATGGAGCTATATGAGTGTGGAGATGTGAAGCCCCAATCCTGTGTCAGAATGCGGAGGGGGCCTCGCTGTTGAGTGAGCAACTTTTGCTCAGACTAAGCAGAATCAAAACTTACCTGAAGGGAACCAGCAGTTAGCATAATGGCTATGTCGCTGGACTCCCACGTAGTCGACCGTGGTTTGCGTCCCGGACCCGGTGGCTTAAAACTCACGCCAGGAGCGTGTGTGTGCGTGCCCAAGATCCCGAGAGGAGAATGGAGGAGAAAGGATTGCGGCGTGACCATCCCCCCTGGGGGGTGATTTCTTGCTTTCTGTCTCTATGTCTCTCTCTGTCTGTCTGGCGAGTGCACATGCCCTATAGTGAAAACCTCTCCAAAAAAAAAAAAAACAACTTACCCGGAGAAATGTGGGGAAACCTTGACCATAGTAGCCAACAGCAAAATAGTCAGGCTTGGGTCTTATCACTTTGACAATGTTTTCATAAAACTGAGCCTGTTTTTTCTGGAAGGAAGAAAGACAACACATTTCAGGTTTGAGTAGAGCATCTGAGCATCTGTTCTGGATTCTTCCGGTGGGCTCCTTAAGCACTGACAACTCTCCAGGGTGGGAGAATGAGGAGGTAGGAGGAGCCTGGAGGCATTTACCTGAATTTAATCTCATCTTATAATTTTGACATTCTTTTTCACTCATCTTTCATCACTCACCAAGGGATTCTGAACGAACATGTCAAATTTAGTAGCCATTGGTAATTTATGGGTTTTGCAGTAACCAAAGAGGTGCCACACAAATGTTTTTCTTGTGATTAAATGGCTTGCCCTTACTATTTTTTAAATGGTATGGATCAGATACTAGGATACACTAAAGAATAATTTTAAGAGACAGAATTCTTCTGCTCTAAATAAATGATAAGCATTACAACATCATTAAGGCAATCTGCTAATACAAAATGACATAGCTGAGAAGACAGTAATTAGAAAAGTTATGGAGCTTCTGTGGTACAAGGGAGGTCTGGCTATTATCTGTCCATTCCCCTCTCATAGGAGGGATCAGTTTTAAACTAGCAGAAACTTTCAGAGACTCAGGCTGTTCAGTCCATGAAATACATGGGCAGCAGTTGTTTACATAGAATTTTTTCATAGAATTCCTAGAGTTTAGTTATAAGCATTGAATACAGGAATAAAAAATGAATACTGATGGGTCAAAATTAACCAGTAAATAAACTAAAACTACTGATCGATTCCTGGACAAAGTGACCATGGCCAAGGCCATAGAATGCCTGAGGTGAATCCGAACATTAAAATAGAACATGGAGTTCTAGAAAAACAAGCTTAGATGGCCTCTGTTCATTTAAATGGAAAGAAAGAAAGAACGACATACCAGCAATTCGCTAAGTTGTTCGTAATCAAACATTTCGGTTTCATATTGTTCGGCAAGTTCCTTGCCCAAGGAAATGGCCTCTTCCCACATCTGCGAGTGAAGATAAAGAAAAAAGAGAAAGAATAACCAAACCTGGATCATGCAGTTATAGACTAAAACAGTAATATAATAATTTACCATAAAACGATTTAGATGGGCCAGCTGGTGATGTGTGGTTAAGGTGGCTGGATCCTACAAGGCCAACTGCGAGGATTGAATCCTAGACAGAAAACACACTGGACATGTGTGTGTGTATTCCCAAAATCTCGAAAGGAGAAATGGAGGAGAAAGGATTGTGATTTGGCCATGTGCCCTGGGGTAAGGTATTCTCACTTTCCCTTTCTCTGTCTCTCTCCAGCAAGTGCACATGTCCTGTAGCAAATTAAAAAAATAAAATTAGAAATACATTTGATTAAATGAAACATTATGGGAATGAAGTTGGAAAAATACACATATTTTCTAGATGTTTCTATATTTTAGCCCATGACCTTGCATCAGTTGACTAAACTGGTCAACTACTGACTCGTCAATCAGGCTGGTCCCTGACCACGGTCAGAGCAGTCTTTCTGCCCGTCCTTACCCACTCCTGTTCTCATTCTCCTTCTGTCAGTTGTGGCCACTGATGCCCACCTGTCAGACCAGTTTGGGAACCAGAGAAAAAGAACCATGGTGACAAAGTGAAGCTGCAAGGAGCATTTATGTAGAACATAGGGGCCTGACTGAGCTACTTTCCCAGATCATCCTGCTTAATAAACAATATCATGAAAATTTTCACCTATCAGAAAGATCAGGACATATTCAAACTCTAAATTAGAACTTGCAAAAAGCTCATGTATGTGTGCAAATACTGTGAGGATGTAAAGCCTACTAACATTTTGAAAAGGGAATGTTGATGATACTAATTTAAAAGTGCCTTCCTGAATCAGGTAAAATAATTAAAATGCTAATAAACTTTGACACTCTAGAACAATTTGTTGATATAAAATAGGCCACATTTCCCATATTTGGGAAAATTAAAATAGATTTACTAGAGGTGATGTGACAATTTCAGAGAAACCACCTCCTCCAGGAAGACTTTCCAAGGGCCACCCTCTCTTCTCTGCTTTTCTACAATGACTTGTGGCTTCAAGACTTTTGGGAATATACTGAGACAGAAATATTCTTCTGCAATTTCAACTCAGAGACTACAAGCCTCTTAAGGTTAGGAGCTGAGCACTATCAATATGCAAAACTTCTAGATCTTACCAAGGGCCTACGTAATAAAGTTTAGTGAACTGAACTGAGAGTTGTTGACTTAAAATCACACTCCACACATTCAACTGTATTCCTAGCCATGGATCACCTACTTCTCAACTACCATCATGCCCTCAAGATGGTAGCACTAATCCCTAAGGTGAGCTACAGCTTCCTGCCATAACTTTGACCCCACTCCCTGCAGGGATCCTAAAGACCTCTTGGGGCATCTCCTTTCCCAGGAAGACAGCAACAACTGCCACAATAGCAAGAGAGGATGACAGCTTTTAGCTTTTTCTGATTTACTTGATCTCTAGTTGTACTTTGGTTTAAGTTCTTCAAGCACTTTTTTAGGTGGGTATCTTTATTATATCCACGTTGCAGGTAAGGAATTTGGAGATCAGACAGGTACATAATTTGCCCAAGGGCACACAAGTGGGTATGTAGAGGGCATGGTCTTTTTCCGAAGTTCTTGCTCTTGATGACCATGTAGCTGCACTTGCAGCTGCTCCCACCCTCTCATTTAGAGATTTGAAGCTGGTCCCTAACTCCAGGTTCCCATTGAGGACACAGGCTGGCAGGTCCCACATCTAGTCTGTCTTTTGTGCTAAACCACCATCCTTCTGCTGGTCTTTGCTATTTCTTAATGACCCGACTTGGAGCCTTACTTATTGTTACTATTACTTTTTAAAAAATAATTATTCATTTATTTTTTAATTTGACCAGAGAGAGACAGAAAGAGAAAGAGAGTAAAAGTGCAAAAGCAAGCCATCAGGTCCAGGACAAGAACCACGGTTGACAATGCGGGCGTCCAGTGCCTCAATTACCATGCCACCTGCTGGCCCCATTATTACTACTATTAAGTCCTACTTACTTATTACTGAATCACCCATAAACTTAAGAACACTGTTTTACTTATGTGCTCCCCCCAAAATACTCTTTTCATAGCTACTATTTAATGAAACTATCTGCTATTTTTTTTTTTTTTGGAGAGATTTTCACTGTAGGGCGTGTGCGCTCGCCAGACAGACAGAGACATAGAGACAGAAAGCGAGAAATCACCCCCCAGGGGGGATGGTCACGCCGCAATCCCTTCTCCTCCATTCTCCTCTTGAGATCTTGGGCACGCACGCACACGCGCCCAGCGTGAGTTTTTTAAGCCACCGGGTCCGGGACACGAACCTCGGTCGACTACGTGGGAGTCCAGTGACATAGCCATTACGCTAACTGCTGGTTCCCACTATCTGCTATTTTTGATGGGAAAAAAGTTATCTTAGAATAAGAGTTATATTTAATACTTTGAAAAACAAAATAAAAATAGGCTCAAAGTAGAAAAAGATTGCAGAGATGGGACCAGTGTTTAGCAGTGGGGGTGGCTGAGATATCCTGCCTATGGTTCTCACCTGCTATCTGGTCCCTTTCCAGAACCTTGAATCTGTCTCCTCCATCCTGCGGAAGGTTTAAAGTTACCTCACCTTCTTTGAATACCTCAATCTGCTGCTCTAGATACTTTCTATGTCCTTTGCCAGGGCTGAAACTGACATTACTAGGAAGGGAAAACTTTTCTCACTTTTAATGTTTCTTTTAAACTCCAGTGACCAATTCCTCCCTTAGTGTATTTCCATTTCAAAGAAAACATTACCTTTACTTGTAGGTCTCTTTCACTGGATTTTTCTTTAGTTTTATGCTAGCTAATACATACTCTTTAAGCTGTCTAGAATTTTAGGGCTTCTAATTCATTCCTGAGTAAAAGCTTAATCTGTCTTTATCCTAAAAGACACATGAGATACTTTAGATACATATCAAAAGTAATTGTTTTTAAAAGAAATGTAAGTCTTGAGTAAATATCTTATCCAACTCACCCTGAGGTTACATGGTTGTGTTTTCTATCAAATTTCCTATAAATACATATTTCCCATCTTCCCCAGCATGTTCTAAAGGACTCTGCATCAAGGAGATTTTGATCTCTCCTAATTGGATAGGGCTCTGAAGAGAGTCTGGGTGATTCATATTTCCAATGTGAATACCTTGGAAAATATTCAGTGCCAGAGAGAAAACAGATTCAATGTGATCTAGATTTAGATCATCTCAGTGGAAGAATCACTTTAACCTTTGCGATTCAATGCCGTGGCTTGGCTCCATTCTTAGAAATGCTCTAGGCATACAAAGTTTACACAGCCCCAAATAAAAAAGCCCCCTATCAGCACACAACTTTATTTCCTGATTTGAAACCCTTAATCCAATTTACAGCGTTCTTGAAAGTATTAGTTTACTCGCAGTGTGGAAAACATTCTGTCTACTGCTGCTTTTCAACAGATGAGATTAGCTATGTTTTCCTGAGATGATAACTTTCCTCCCACCTTTCTGAACTTCCTGACTTCAGGAAGTTCCATTTATAAGTTCTGTGAATAGAAGCTTTCTCTCCTGAAGAAACTCTGTCCTTAGTTCCAAGACAGAAGTGGAACATATCAGGTATTGATTTCTCACAGAGAACCATGAGGATGATGATTGATCAGTCTGATAGGATGACAACACTGATCTCACAAGATCAGAGAGTAGCAGTGGATGAAAGGAAAGACATCAGAATCCTTTTGGGAAGTGATTAGGTCATAAGGGTGGAGTGCTCATGAATGGGATCAGTGCCCTGAGGGGCACAAGAGGGATCCCTCACCCTTTCTACCATGTGAGGACACACAGAAGGTGCTATCATGAACAAGGAAGAGAGGTCTCACTTGGCATGCTGCATTAGGACCTCCAGTCTCCAGAACTGAGAAATAAATTGCTATTGCTACAAGCCACCCAATTTATGATATTTTGGTACAACAGCCTACAACTAATGGTCCTCTACTATACAGCTGTCTCCCAGGATATCCATGTTTTCCCAGAGCAGAGCTCTAGGATCTCAAGCTTTTTCTGTGCTATTCCCAGAAGTATTTGAAATGCCTATCCTTCCCAGACACCACCTGGAAAACCAAATCTCATTCTTCAAGAACCAGAATGAATAGTCACACCTTGTCCTCCTCAACTCCCTAAGAGTAATCATTCCTGTACCAGTGAGATAGGTAGACTCCGTGCCCATTTCTTTGACACGTCAGAAGTGGATCTTCTTAAAAAAAGAAAAAGAAGAAGTGGATCTTCTTATTTATTTGCTTATATGAAAGTCCCTAATGCTAGACTTGAAAGACTTGAGGCAGGTCCATGTTTTCGTCTCTGTACTTCATGGGTGCAGAACGGCACTTGGCACGCAGTAGGCTTGTTGTGAAGTAACCTGTTAGTAATTTTGAAGACAGTGGGGAAGTACTGTTGTTACTGATTTTAAAATAGATTTTTCGGGCCCAGGTATAGTCGTGGAAGTGGTAAGGCATGACCATCTGGTGGCTATGACCATGTGAGTGTCTTAGGTTCAGTTGTCAGTTCAACCCTGATGAACTGAGAGTGGTGGTGCATGCCTATGGTCCTGGCTAACTGGGCGTCTAGGGCAGGGTGATCACAGTATGGGAAGACCATGCCTCTCTCTCTCTTTTTTCCTCTCTCCCTTCTGCTTGATTTCACTCTCTCACTAGGGAAATACACTTTTAATTTTTCTCTTGTGTGGATAATAAGGTTTTCTTTTGTATGGTAGCAGATAATGATGATCATATGATCTCTTTGAATATTCAGGCCAAATTCTGGCTAATTAAACAGATTCTGACTAATATTAGGATTTTCAAATATTTTAGAATTGCTAGGTAGTTCCATCACACAGTGTCAAGGTTCCACTGGAGCAAAGTCTGATCATGCACAGCAACCATGATTTAAATCCCTGGCCTGGTCAGCCTGAAACATACCAGGTACATGTACAAGTGCCCAAGATCCAACAGGCTAGAGACTGGCAACAGAAGGTGCACTGTGAGTAGAGCCCGTGGAGGACGCCTGACTTTCTCTCTCTGTTTTACATGTGCATGTGCTCAATCATGAATAAAGAAAAAAAAATTAGAAGTAGAGAATAAACCCACATGAAGGCTCCATTATACCCTAATTCCTCTTAATAATTTTTATGTTTTTAAAAGAAAACTCACAGGGTGAGAAAACTTCACCCCATATACTTAGGAAAGAAACCAACCATTTTACCAAAAATGGAAACTTGCTCTGAAACCCCTATTTTTAGTTCACAAGATGATGCAAGAAAGTTTTTTTTTTTTTTTTTTGGTGAAAGGCAAAGTGTGAACTTTGTCGAGGGGAGGTTATTTTAAGGGACAAGAAAACAGAGTTCCAGTTGAAAATAGTCACAGGGCTTCATACATCACTTGGGCTATAAATTATGTATCGCCTTTGTCAATGCTGCCAGGCTGTTTCTTGATTTCAGAGGTGGTTTAGTGTTGGCTAATACTGACTGCCTCACTCTGACTACATTTTCCTTATAGCAGGGCTTCTATTTTTGACTCTCATCCTTTATAGAGAAGCCTGGTAATTTTCAGTGAAGTACTTGGATTAAGGGCTTTATTGAAAATTACTAGGCCTCAACCAAACACAATAAGACAGACAATTCAGAACATTTTCATAAAAGAATGCTTGTCTGCCATGATAAAAACCGAACAGAAAGCTTTTGGGGGGGGGGTGTGCTTGAACGGGTGGTAAAAATGGAATGGAAAAAGAGCAAGGAGTAATTATTAGCTCAGGAAGGAAGAAATGTAAAAGATTGAAAAGATCTGAACTTCCTGACTTCAGGAAGTTCCATTTATAAGTTCTGTGAATAGAAGCTTTCTCTCCTGAAGAAACTCTGTCCTTAGTTCCAAGACAGAAGTGGAACATATCAGGTATTGATTTCTCACAGAGAACCATGAGGATGATGATTGATCAGTCTGATAGGATGACAACACTGATCTCACAAGATCAGAGAGTAGCAGTGGATGAAAGGAAAGACATCAGAATCCTTTTGGGAAGTGATTAGGTCATAAGGGTGGAGTGCTCATGAATGGGATCAGTGCCCTGAGGGGCACAAGAGGGATCCCTCACCCTTTCTACCATGTGAGGACACACAGAAGGTGCTATCATGAACAAGGAAGAGAGGTCTCACTTGGCATGCTGCATTAGGACCTCCAGTCTCCAGAACTGAGAAATAAATTGCTATTGCTACAAGCCACCCAATTTATGATATTTTGGTACAACAGCCTACAACTAATGGTCCTCTACTATACAGCTGTCTCCCAGGATATCCATGTTTTCCCAGAGCAGAGCTCTAGGATCTCAAGCTTTTTCTGTGCTATTCCCAGAAGTATTTGAAATGCCTATCCTTCCCAGACACCACCTGGAAAACCAAATCTCATTCTTCAAGAACCAGAATGAATAGTCACACCTTGTCCTCCTCAACTCCCTAAGAGTAATCATTCCTGTACCAGTGAGATAGGTAGACTCCGTGCCCATTTCTTTGACACGTCAGAAGTGGATCTTCTTAAAAAAAGAAAAAGAAGAAGTGGATCTTCTTATTTATTTGCTTATATGAAAGTCCCTAATGCTAGACTTGAAAGACTTGAGGCAGGTCCATGTTTTCGTCTCTGTACTTCATGGGTGCAGAACGGCACTTGGCACGCAGTAGGCTTGTTGTGAAGTAACCTGTTAGTAATTTTGAAGACAGTGGGGAAGTACTGTTGTTACTGATTTTAAAATAGATTTTTCGGGCCCAGGTATAGTCGTGGAAGTGGTAAGGCATGACCATCTGGTGGCTATGACCATGTGAGTGTCTTAGGTTCAGTTGTCAGTTCAACCCTGATGAACTGAGAGTGGTGGTGCATGCCTATGGTCCTGGCTAACTGGGCGTCTAGGGCAGGGTGATCACAGTATGGGAAGACCATGCCTCTCTCTCTCTTTTTTCCTCTCTCCCTTCTGCTTGATTTCACTCTCTCACTAGGGAAATACACTTTTAATTTTTCTCTTGTGTGGATAATAAGGTTTTCTTTTGTATGGTAGCAGATAATGATGATCATATGATCTCTTTGAATATTCAGGCCAAATTCTGGCTAATTAAACAGATTCTGACTAATATTAGGATTTTCAAATATTTTAGAATTGCTAGGTAGTTCCATCACACAGTGTCAAGGTTCCACTGGAGCAAAGTCTGATCATGCACAGCAACCATGATTTAAATCCCTGGCCTGGTCAGCCTGAAACATACCAGGTACATGTACAAGTGCCCAAGATCCAACAGGCTAGAGACTGGCAACAGAAGGTGCACTGTGAGTAGAGCCCGTGGAGGACGCCTGACTTTCTCTCTCTGTTTTACATGTGCATGTGCTCAATCATGAATAAAGAAAAAAAAATTAGAAGTAGAGAATAAACCCACATGAAGGCTCCATTATACCCTAATTCCTCTTAATAATTTTTATGTTTTTAAAAGAAAACTCACAGGGTGAGAAAACTTCACCCCATATACTTAGGAAAGAAACCAACCATTTTACCAAAAATGGAAACTTGCTCTGAAACCCCTATTTTTAGTTCACAAGATGATGCAAGAAAGCTTTTTTTTTTTTTTTTTTTGGTGAAAGGCAAAGTGTGAACTTTGTCGAGGGGAGGTTATTTTAAGGGACAAGAAAACAGAGTTCCAGTTGAAAATAGTCACAGGGCTTCATACATCACTTGGGCTATAAATTATGTATCGCCTTTGTCAATGCTGCCAGGCTGTTTCTTGATTTCAGAGGTGGTTTAGTGTTGGCTAATACTGACTGCCTCACTCTGACTACATTTTCCTTATAGCAGGGCTTCTATTTTTGACTCTCATCCTTTATAGAGAAGCCTGGTAATTTTCAGTGAAGTACTTGGATTAAGGGCTTTATTGAAAATTACTAGGCCTCAACCAAACACAATAAGACAGACAATTCAGAACATTTTCATAAAAGAATGCTTGTCTGCCATGATAAAAACCGAACAGAAAGCTTTTGGGGGGGGGGTGTGCTTGAACGGGTGGTAAAAATGGAATGGAAAAAGAGCAAGGAGTAATTATTAGCTCAGGAAGGAAGAAATGTAAAAGATTGAAAAGGGAAATTAGAGATGGAAATGACATTTTATAGAGAAAAAGAAAAAGATTAAGAGACCAAGCGCTACACTGAAAGACATTCAAAACTTTTTAAAATGGTGAAAAAGCGAAAATAGAAGAATGATTTCATGCAGAAGAAATACAGAAAGATAACAGAATATAATTCTGAGAACATAATACAGAGTGTCCAATACAAAGAAGCAGAAAATCTATTCAGCTTTGCTGGTTTCAAAGCACAAAGGTAGAGAAACTTTAGTATCCACTGACCCATATCTTTCAACCTCCCCCCCCCACACACAGCTGTCCTTGCACACACACAAAGGTGCCATCAGCAGGGCCTGGGGACTGGCACCCCTGCTACTGTAACTGGCTCACTGTTGATAGGGGGAAAACTTGCCTTGGAATCTGTAAACACTTCTTTCCTTTAGATAACTGCTTGAGTTTAAAACAATGAATTAGTCCTAGGATACACACACACACACACACACACACACACACACACACACACAGTTTCTACAGAACATATATTACAAAAATTTCCTTAATTACATGAGGAGATGGGTTGCAAGGCTGCAACTCTATCAACTAAACTATAGCCAAGTCATAGTTTTGCCAGATAAAGGAATTATTCAGCTTCCGTGTTATAATTCTGTAGACCAAGAGGTCATTGGTCTTTAAGTTCAACTAAGATCTTAAGTCTCTTTGTCCTAATGCATTAAAAAAAAGTCAAAATTATATCCCCCCCCGTTAAAAATGAAGTAAGTATAAAACCAGATCAAGAAAATTCTTATAAGTTAAACCCTCCAAGTGTTTGAGGTACAGGCTCAGAACATGAGCCTGGTAGAATTTGTGCTATCAGTTAAGTCAGGAAATTTGGTTGAAGCCAGAGGCTGTCCCTGCATGCTTATCTGCCTGTTCACTCACTCAATAAACCACTGTAATCATTCTGACAGATAGATGACTGTTATTTTTAACAGACACACAGGATTCTAGACAGGAAAAGTCAGCCCAGTTCTTGCAAGAATTTGTGTCTGCCTGTTCACTCACTCAATAAACCGCTGTAATCATTCTGACAGATGACTGTTATTTTTAACAGACACACAGGATTCTAGACAGGAAAAGTCAGCCCAGTTCTTGCAAGAATTTGTCTTTGTCCAATCTACAACCTTTGCAGCAAACATGACACTACAGTGAAGCTAGCATCAGACTCAAGAAAAGAGCACACCCATGAAACACGAACATGAGAAGCAGCACACGGCAGGAGTAAGGCACCAGGCAAGGCCTGGGGGTGGGAGTGGACCACAGGAAAGCTGCTCTGAGCCCCTATCTTTCTCCCATCTCTACCATTGTACCTGGGTCAGAACGCAAGATTTACACACATAAAACATAAAAATATGCCCAATATAAGGAACTTGGTGAAATGTCGGAGTGATGGCAGCCTTTTGAATTCTGCAGTATTTCCTCAAGCACTAGCCAGGATGTCCCCATAAAAAATGACACAATTAACTGTGGGGGAGGCTGTGTGTGTGGAGGGGGGGGGAGGCAATGATTATAATGGGAATCTCTATACTTTCTGTTCAATTATGATGTGAATCTAAAACTGCTCTAAAAAATAAACTTTAAAAATAAAAAAAAGGAATTCCCTTAGAGGAAGATACAGAGTACTGGAAAATAGCCCCTGCCTCTCCTTTCAAGGAGTTTAAGTCAGGGCCTGAGAACTCAGGGGTAGTTCCTGGACCAATACCTTCCAGTACCTGGAAGCCACTTAGGCATGCAAAACCTTAGGCCCTACCAGACATATTGATTGAGAATCTGTATTTTTAGCAAGGTTTTAGGAGATTCAGAGGGCCATACAAGTTTCTGGTATATAAGTAAGGGACACAGGGTACATATAAATAGTTACAAGGCAAGTATAAGGTAGAAACAGGGCACAAAGAATGCTTGGAGAGAGGACCGGTAGCATGGTGCTAGGGGGGAGCTCTAATCCAGATGATGGGAGCAGAAAAAGCTCCAAGGAGAAGTAAGCTCTGGAACATGCCCAGCAGGGGGTGAAAATTCCACCAGACTGAGAAAACAAGCACGAAGGAGCTGGCCCATGCCTAAGGAAGATCAAGAGAAAGCCCAAGGAGCTGGGAATCAGAGAGCACATTTGGAAAAAAGCAAAATACAGTAGGTGTGGTCAGGGAGTAGATGAGTAGGTTTGATCCTTCCTATTGGGGTGGGGGTGGGGGGGCTCACCTGTCAGGTGAGAGGCCTAGATTTGCCTACAGAGGAGAGGAGGGGATCCAGAGATTTGAAAAGATTCAAATCATGGTCCCTTCCAAGGCCACCTTATTAGAACACCAGATCAGTAGGTCAGAGAGCAGAATGGCAGGACAGGTATAGGGGTCATTGGGAAAGAGAGTGGGTAAGGCTTCTGAAACTGGGAGCCTGGGTGACTGAGAGCTCACAAGGAAAAGATGCAGGAGGAGCTGAACCTAACAGAAGGTCTTCTGACCAAAGACACAAATTGTTCTATAGTGTCCAAGATAAGATCAATGCCAAGATGGTGCAGGTCTTACAAAGAGCCTGTCAGGGAAGACTCTCGTTCCTTTAGTTATCTAAACCACACTGATAAAATGTGACTTGCCCTTACAAGCCCAGGGAATGAAAAATAAGATTATAATGGGTTTTGATCAAAGCACAAATGAAAACAACATCATAATTCTAAATTTTAATGATAACATAGGTATCAGGAAAGTCCATTTTGCTCCAGAAAAACTAAGTTGGTTTTCCTTGATTTCTTAAGAGTTATCTTCACAGTTACCTCTGTTTCTATCTTTCTCTCATCTCTATCATTTTGCCTTATTAATGTCCTTCAGGGACATAGGGGAGACCACAACTCACCTAGCGCTCCAAATTCCCTAGTGGTAATAACTGTCATGCTCTTAACAGTTATTTCAAAATTACAGAAATTACATTGGGTGACAGGAAAACACTCTTATTTTGGTCCTTGTTATCATGGTTTTGCTTGTAATTCTGATGTAAATTCTTTCCTGACTTTGGTCCCCATTTTTTAATTCTTTTAGATATATAGTCAAGCCTACATAATGACATTTCAGTCAATGACAGGGCACATGTGCTATGGTGATCCCATGAGATTATACCACATAGCCTAGATGTGTTCTGGTCTGTACCAAGTTTGTGTAAATACACACTAAGATAGTTGCATAATAATGACATTGCCTGGTAATGTGTTTCTCAGAACTTATCCCTGTCATTCAACAGCGCGTGACTGTATTTCAGCTTTCCAAATACTCAGTTAGAACAAGAAATATATACCAAAAGGCACAAAAGCAGTTCTGGATGCCTGTGAATGTACTGCATGGCCCCAGAAGACATGCAGTAAATTCTCATTTCCTACCAGCACAGGGATAGAGGTGCTGGTAGATAGTGTTCTTGGTGCTCAACATAGGCAAAATCTTTGGCTCAAAGAAGCACAGTCCAATAGAAATGCAAAGTGGGTCCAGCGGATGGCATAGTGGTTACATCACAGGATTTCCACATGGCCAACCACGGTTCAAGTCCCAGACCTGCTAGCTTGAAAATCACACCAGCATGTGTGTATGTATGCATGCCCAAGATCCCAGGAGGAGGATGGAGAAGTGATTGTAGCATGGCCATCTCCCCTGGGGGGTGATTTTGCACTTTTCATCTCACTGTCTCTGTCTCTCTCTCTGATGAGCAAATGTGCCCTAAGTAAAAAACCTCTTTAAAAAACTGCAGCGTGTCCCACATATGTCATTTTAGAATTCCCTAGCTGCTACGTTTTTTAAAAAGTAAAATTAATTTTAGTGTTTATTGTATGTAAAATATTAACATTTCAACATATAATCAATACAAAAAAAAAAAAAAAGACTGTGATACTTGCTATTTGTATTAGTCTGTTAGGGCTACGGTAACAAAGGACCACAGATTGGATGACTTAAATAGCAGAAATTCATTTCCTCAGTTCCGAAGGTCAGATGTCCTGTGTCAGCAGGGTTGGTTTCTTCTAAGGCCTTGCCCCTTGGCTTGCAGATGGCCACCTTCTTGTGTCTTTACAAAAACTTTCCTCCATGTGTCTGTGTCCTAATTTCTTTTTCTTATGAGGACAGCAGTCAGATTGAATTAGAACCTACCCTAATGACCTCATTTTACCTTAATTACCTTTTAAAAGACCCTGTCTCCAAATACAGTCATATTCTGAGGTACCAGGGATTAGGGCTTCAAAACATGAGTTTCAGGAGAACACAGCTCAGCCCATGAGAACATACACTTTTTTACACTAAGTCCTAGAAATGCAGTGTGCATCATACACTGACAGCATATCTCAGTTTGGACTGGCCACACTGCAAGTGCCCCATGGCTGCATGTGGCTCATGACTCAATATTGGACAGCGAGAGCTACAACCCTATCCACTGCGTGATTGCTGACTTCCCTCGTGCCCATGTGCTCAGATGGCCCTCACATTAATCAAGGTTTTCCTTCAACTTTCTATCAGTCATGTCACCTGAAAACCATCATCTGTGAGATATTTTAAAATAATTTTCCCTCCAAGAAAATGGCAACCTGGGAATACAATAATTCTGTGTATCTGGGTCTTCCCAATATCAAGCATCTTAATTTTCGGCAATGACCTGAGCCATCTGTCTTATTCCATTGCTTTCACAAAAGAGGCAGGAAGAATGTTACTTCTCAAGTCACTATGTATACCCAAATTTGGCAGGATCAAATAAGGACCATACCTCGGCTTTATTTTCTATATGAAAGTGATTCTAAATTGGGCACAAAGTGTTAAATTTTGATCTTTTACTGGGACCCCATCCTCCACCACTTCCAACCTGCTGGGATTTCTGGCACCATAGTTATAGGAAATAGGAACCCACTCTCTTGTGCTCCTGCTCCTGCATAGCCCTACCTAAGCATCCTCTCCAGTAGAAGAAAGAAACTTGATGGAGAAACCAGAATCAAGGCTCAGCACTAGGTTTTATAAAACAATTCTCTTCTTACATATCTAGTTGTGGGAAGACACGCTATTTGTGACACAAGTGTGAACATTACCTTTCTCTGATTGCATATGTACTGTGATGGCTAGTTTTGGGTGCCATTTGACTAGACTGAAGAATACCTAGAAAAAGCATTACTCTGGGTGTGTCCTGGCGGTGTCTCCAGAAGGGATGGGCATGGAGTCTAAGAACACTAAATGTGGAAGACCCACCCTGAAAATGGGCTCACAAGTCCGAATCGACAAGAGTCACAGAGAACATAAATACAGAAGATGAAGGGTTTCTTCCTGAGACAGAGCAAGGCAGCCTACTTCTGTTGCCCTGGCATCAGAACTCAAGGCTTATCTGCCTTTGATCTCTGGTATTTATACCAGCAGCTCTCTCCTCTTGCACCCTTTCTCCTCTACTGGCTCTCAGGCTTTCAGCCTTGGACTAACTAACATCATCAGCGTTCTTGACTCTGAGGTCTTTGGACTTGGACTGATCCATGCTACAGAATCCTAGGATTTCCAGCTTATAGACAGCATGCTGTGAGACTTCTTAGCTGCCATGATCATATAAGCTAATCCCCCAGTAGATCCCTTCTTACATATCTATATAAACTTGCTGGTTCTGTCTCCCTAGAGCACACTGACTAATACACATACTTATTTGATTTCTAGATTAACCTTTTCCTATGCCTTAAGTGCTCTCAATTAGCAACTGACTCCTTGTCAAGTTGAATGCTGTGCTACATGTAGGTGCTACTCCCATTCACCTGCTCTCTGGATGCTTCCCAACCCTTGGGGTATGATGTAGCCTGTGATTTGCTTTGATGACACAAGCAGAAACACCAGCCTTATAATTGGGCAAAAGCTGGTAGGGGCTGGCCTCTCCTCATTGTCCCTTCCCTGGCTGCACTCCTTTGTGGTGGCTCTGCTCACCTGGGTTCAGAGGAAGGAGGGTGGACAGGTAGTATGAGTGAGAAATACATCTGTGCTGTTGAAAGCCAGGGAAATTCTGAGAAGCTGAAACTCTGAGCACATTCCAGCCTAGTCTAACTGATACAGAAGATGAATCATTACTTCCTACTGCTACTTTTCCCAGAAAAATTTAATGCTTATTGATGTTAAAATGAACTTTTTACCTCACAGCTAATCACCCAAGGACTTCAAATTTCATTTTATCAAATTCTTTCCAGCACCTGTACTCAGTCTCACTTTAGTTTTAAATGGATAAACAGACATTATGCCTTTTTAACATTCTTGTAGAAACAGATACTCAGAAATGGCTTTTCAATCTGTTTTATCAATACCACTCTAACAAGTACTATTAGATAATCCTCCTAAACTGATGCTGTTCAAGGTCAGCCAGCTGATCACTTTATCTGTCTGTCTCTACCAGCATACAGGGACATCTGAGGACATTTCTTCAGCTAGCTTTCTTTTATTTCCTGTAACACTGGGTCACTTCTTGAATTTGCTTTTTCTAAGTCCGACTTTCTCAACCACAACACTATTAATATTTAGGGCTAATTTTTGTGATGCATGGGGTGGGGGGGCTACCCATTGTAGAATGTTTAGTAGCATGCCTGGCCCCCAGTCCCTAGATTCCAGGAGCACGGGCCCCCTTGGTTCTGGCAACCTCCAATCTCCTGCAGATCCTGGTGGGAACCACTTTCTAAGCTGAACACATTCTCTCTGTCTCTCCATAGGACTTTTCTAATAAACTATTATTAAACAGAAAAAGGTATTAAACTACTTTTGCTAAAGAGAATGACTTTATTTTCTGATTTGTTTTTATTTATCAAAGGGCAACCACCCTGCTATAAATGAGCATTTCTCATCTGTCAGGAAACATTGTTCAATGCTGAGAGTTCATTCATTCATTTGGTCGTTCATTCGACAGATACCCAATGAGCTTGTGCTGTGTGCCAGGTACTGTTCTAAGCATGAGCTACTGTGGAACATAACCATGCGTGTGGCCTCTGTCTTCACAAAACCCACAGCATATTGGGAGACTCATTAAAGTCATATACATGCAAATCTATTACTGCAAAGTGTAGTAAGTGCTATAAAGGAGAGAAGAGGACATTGTGGGGTTGGAGAAGAGATGACATTTAAGCTGAGAAAGGAAGGAAGAAGCCAAGGGAAGAGCAGCAGGAACCTACCAGGCAGGGGCAGTAAGGGCTGGTGCATTTCAGGACCCAGTGGGGACCAGTGTGGCTGGAAGAAGGGGTGGGACAAGGTCATAAAGGTTGCAGGGACCAATGGTTGTCTGAGGAAGTCTTGCCACAAGAAGAGCCTGGCAAACCTCAGCAAAGGTACACATTCCTCAGTTGGTGACCTTTGGCCTTGGGCTTTTGGGCCTTGGGTCCCCATCCCCTACTCTGCTTCTTCCATAGCACCCAATCATCTTCTCTATAGCACACTGAGCCATGATGCCATTGGGGGGAAATATGATTGAATATGTTCCATTTCTTTTGTGGTTTGCTAAGAAATAGGATTCCCATGGCTAAGCTAATAAAATTTTAATAATTGGCACTAACTGTGAAAGCATTTCATTTTTATGAAGAAATATATTCTGTTCCACTACAGGACTGGGTGTAATCCATAGAATACTTCTAATACTTATGTTTAAGAGGTCTTTGGTCAGGCTACAGACTAAAGATTTTAGACGTGTTCCCGTTTGTCAAAGCAGTGAGGAACACACAAAAGATACAACGTCAACCCCAAAGGAAGAATCCAGTGCTTGTGACCACAGGAACTCTGCTAACAGTCATTTTCAACAGGGTTTGGTTTACAGAAAAGGCAACGTAAAGGGGCAGCAGCTGTTGTGGGTAGAATTGTGTCACCCAAAAAATACGTGAAGTCCTAACCATTGGTATCTATGCATGTGACCTTTTTTGGAAACATGGTTTTTGAAAATTGGGCTCATATTGGAGTGGGCCCTAATCCAGTGACTGGTAAACTTATGAAAAGAGGAAATTTAGACACAGAGACACACACTGGGTGAATGCCATGTGAGGACAGAAGTGGACATTTGAGTGATTGATGTGTCTGCAAGCTAATAAAGGCCATGCATTGCCAGCAACTCTGGACACTAAGAAAATGGCATGAAACATATTCTTCCCTAAAGCCTTCAGAGAGAGTGTGGTCAAACTAACACCTTGATTTCTGGCTTAGAGCTTCTAAGATGGTGAGAGAATGAATTTCTGATGTTAACAATCACCTGATTTATGGTAATTTGTAATAATAACCCCAACATTGGTACTTCTGTGGAGTCTGAGGATCACTTTTTTCAAAGTGGAAGAATTAAAAACCAAAACCAAAACCAAAACCAAAACCAAAAAAAAAAAAAAACCAACCAGATCTCTATATGGGTTTGGAATCCTGATGAAGTCACAGAAAGAGCTCTGAAGTCACTTTGGTGGCAGATTTTAAAAACTTTCAAAGCTGAAGCAGCTCCTTTTTATAGTCACTGTTTGTCTGAATCATAAGAACTATAGCATTGAGATAGAATACTGGTTGATTAAAATGATGGCAGGTTTTCTTTTAGTAGATGTCAACGGAATATATAATTTTGTTTAAGCTAATTAATCTAGAAGTCACCGAGATGGAGTAATATCTGTCCTACCATAGGATTAATTTTTTGATGACAATAGAAAAATGCAAGGTGTCAAAGGAATTCATTAGTTCTAAGTGCATAGAAACACCTCTGAATCAGTGCTCCAGTCTTGGTTCTCCTTGGTAAGTGCTATAAAAATACTTGTACTTTCTTAGTCCTTACTTTCAAGAGAACATCTATAAAAGGGCTATTGATTTTTTTTTTTAATGATTTCTACTTTTAAGTGCAAGCTGGAGGAGCATGAATAAAACATTTCAATATACAATTTGTAACAATTTCTGGTTCCACAAACATCACTTGTTAAAAATTTTGTTTACACAGCTGTAGGTAGGTGCACATAAAAAGGGAAACAGAAGTAAAACTGCTTATTTTATTTACCTTGCCTTTGTCGAAGTAGTGGATGATTTCTTGGTAGAGCTGCTCTTTCAGTTGTCCCTGTGTCGTCGCCTGGTATCCGTCTCGCTGAGTGAGGTGGGCCGCACACACATCCTCTGACCACTGAAGCAAAAGTAAAACATGAGTAGTGCCAAGATGAGGGCATGTCCAAGGACATCACTGCCCACTGTGTGAGTCAGAATGCACATGTGTGGGCCATGTATGTGCACCTGCTGTCGTCAGGCCTGGGAATGCAAAGGCAGAGCCTCTGTCTGGGTCAGACTCCAAAGGTAATAAAAGTTCATTGTGAGGAAGAGCTGTGGCTGGATTCTTACAGAAGAAAGACTCAGTAGGTTCTGGAAACACAAAGCTGTCAGCTGGCTAAAAATGCTTCATACTGTCCTGTGACAAATTATGAACCAGGTGATTTGGGCTATCTCATGTGGTGTACCTCAGGGCTTGGCTCTTGGTCCTTTGCTGCTCAACATTTTAATCAATAACAAAAAGGACACATAGGTAACACTTAAATGCCATACAAAAGGGACTTAGGATATCAAGCTTCTTGAAGACAGTAGGATATCTTTGTACCTTCAGCTCTAGGCATGGTGCCTGGCAGAGAGTCATGGCTTTGTCAGTATTTGTGGAAGAACAGGTGCCTTTTATCTATGTACCACAGATAAACAGGGGTCTCAGCAAGCTGGGAAATGTGCCAAATCGAAGGAAAGGCCATTTAACAATTAAACATGGAAACTACTAAATTTAATTTGGTTTAACCAGTCAATCACATTAAGTATAGGGTTCAATGAAATTCAGCAAATACTTGCTGAGGACTTACTATGTGCCTCATTCTAGGTCAAAGATGAGACAGAAGGTACCCGATCTCCACTTATTCCCAGCAAGCCAGAAATGGTGTTATTTCAGAGAGCATAACGGTATTTATAATCTTATGCTGCACAATGATGTTTTTGGTCAAAAGCAGACCACATAAATGATGAAAGTCCCACAAGATTATAGTAGCTATGACTGATAGCCTATGTGTATATTTGGCTATATCATCTAGGCTTGTGTAAGTACATTCTATGATGTTTGTACAGTAATGAAATTGCCAAACAATGCATTTCTCAGAATGTATCCTCATCATTAAACGATGCATGAGTGTAATAAAAGTGCACAAGATTTTCAGGTGCCTCTATCTAAGAGTGGGAGGCATGACTTCACACTGGGCAGTCAGGAGAAGTTCACTGAGGGAAACAATTGACATGAGTTTGTTTTTCAGTTAGACCTAAGAGAACTTGACCATGTTTTACGACAGGACAGTGAGGATGCTGCAAAGAAAACAACTGACTCCCTGACAGCTCGGGCCATAGGAGCGTTACCAACCAAGTTGGTTGGTGTGGGATGTCCCACTGGTCTTACACCTGAAAAGGCCATATTTGGAGCAATGGGACCAGCTGTGATGACACATTTTTAAAGGGCATGTCAAATGAGGAGAGCAATACAGAGGCTTAAAAGCCAGGAATGGTAGCACATCTTAAAGGATCAAATAGACCAGCATGCTGAAGTGGGGAGCAAAGTGTCTGCTAAACGTGGCAAAGCTCTGTTAGAGTCTCACTCTTGCCTCACAGGCCTCTACCCATCTTCCTGAAACCAGGAGCCCAGGAACAACTAATACTGAAACCCAGGGTTCCAAGTAATAGAGAATGCAAAGTAGGAATAAGGAATCTTTAAGTGATCTGCAGGATTTTTCACCTTAAAATTGGACTTATGGCACCAGGATGTGATATGGTGGACCGTGGTTTGAGTCCTGAATCTGGCAGCTTGAAAATCATACTGGGCATATACGTGTGCACATGTCCAAAATCCCACGAGGAGAATGGGGAAGAAGAGACTGTAGTGTGGCCATACCCCCTGGGGGGTGATTTATCATTTTTCCTTTGTCTCTTTCTGTCTCTCTCTGGAGAGTGCACACACCCTATGGCAAAAACAGAAACCAAAACCAAAACAACAAGAAAAAAATTGGAATGCATATCTCATTACAACTGGAAAAGACAAACTAATTAATTTTGGAATTTGTACAACATTGCTGGTATGATGGTCTACTTTTACTGGGGAGTGGGGAAAATAAAAACAAAGCTTTAAATGATTCTGAAATGTAACTACAATAAAATAAATTAAGTTCAAAATTCAAAGGATTTCTTTGGAATTTAAAATAACTTTTGTTAAAAAAAAATTAAATAGGGAAGCAAAAACCCTGTATACTTTCCACTTAAACATAGAGATGAACTATCTTGATTGCTAGGCTGAAAACTAATGTTTTCATTGTTCTTGTTTTTAACCAAAAATATCTTTAACCAAAAGACAAGGATCTATTTTAGGATTCTTAGTTAACAAACAAAAATATATTTGTCATATTGAAGAAGAATTTTCATAACAATACAAATCATGGTCATTAGTAAGTTGATTAACCAGGATGAATTCACATTTATAGCACTATCAAAACAAATTTAGGAAAAATTGCAAAACATAATGGTGTAAAAGATATATATATAGAGAGAGATTGCATAGCATTTACCACTTAACTGGAAAATTCAGAATTCCCAGTGAAAAAGATAATACAATTGGCCTGAATAATTTGGGTTGTAAAACAAACTATCATGCAGTTTGGAATAAACCCATATGTATTCAATAAATCCAATGATTAAACAAATACTGTGTTTATACACACTCGTATATATTTTACATTCACACACACATATAAAAGTTTATGTTCTATGAGAGTGAGAATAAAGGTGAGTGAGCAGTTTGTCAACCCCATTTTAATTTCCCTGGTGTAAAAGTAGTATCTTCACATTTGCAAAAACATCTTGTTACTGAAATTTGAGCTTCTAATAAATGAAGGCCATCAGAATTCATAGTGAGATGGCTGGTTCAGATATACCAACTGAAATATCTATCTTCATAAATTATGCTCCTTGGGAGAATTTTATATGGTGTAAGGCCAAAGGGGTCCTTAGACAACTAGCCTCAAGAAGACTACAATGAGGCATCCAGATTGAGCAGAGCTCTTAGTATTTTCTTCTCGACCTCTTGTTTTCAGGGACACATACAAATTTCCTACTGAATGTCTCTAGAGCAACCAGTATACATTTGTGTCACCAAAGCTATGAGAGGTTTTAGGATAAGGCAAAAGATGGAAAGTCTTAACTAAAGTTTTATTCCTTAACACTGTCCTCCTTAACTCCATTACCCAGTAGGCAGAGCTTACTGCCCCTTTTAATATAATTTTCTTAGTTTTCTTCTTTCTTTCTTTCTTTCTTTCTTTCTTTCTTTCTTTCTTTCTTTCTTTCTTTCTTTCTTTTTTTGAGAGGTTTTTGCTATAGGGTGGGTACACTTGCCAGAGAGACACAGAGAGACAGAAGGTGAGAATCACTCCCTGGGGGGATGGTTATGCTGCAAATGCAATCCCTTCTCCTCCATTTTCCTGTTGGGATTTTGGGCATGCATGCAAAAGTGCCTAGTGTGAGTTTCAAGTTGCTAGGTCTGGGACTTGAACTGCAGTTGACTACATAGGAATCTGGTGACATAACCATTATGCCATCTTCTGGTCCCGCATTCTATTTTTGATGTTTAGGAAGATAGCCTACATTTGAAGACATAGCATTTTGAATGAGAAATCTTTGTGCAGGGTTATGTGACTAAATTGTAATTCTCATAACTGTTCTTATTTATCCAGTTCATAATTTTTCAAAATTTTTAACAAAGATATCATAAAAAAGATAAACAAATGAGTTGCTGAAATTTTACAATATAAAAGTGTAGGTTGTATAGCAATTCTCCCATCCACCTCCATTCACCATCCATCCATCCATGCATCCATCCATCCATCCATTCATCATCTATCTACTATCCATCTATCTATCCATCCATCCACCCATCCATATGTTAATTCATCCATTTTAGCATACTGAGGATCCACTCTGTATGACTAACTGTGTTGAAACTGGACATGGGATAGAGCATGAATATATCACTATAAGCAAAACAAAACAAAATAAAAAGTGAGGTTATGAAGGTATCTCTATAACAAAAGTACCACAGAAAGTGCAAGTTGTCATGCCAGACCAGTGCTCATGAGAAGTATTCATTAGGAGAATTAGGTGAAGAACACTAATGAAAAGCTCCATGTGAACTTATAGAACTTAAAGACATGATAAAGTATCTCTTAGTTATTCTCCAAGTACAATTCCTCCTTATTGATGTGATTCTTTTTTTTTTAGAGATTTTCACTATAGGGTGCATGCGCTCGCCAGACAGACAGAGAGAGACATTAGAGACAGAAAGCGAGAAATCACCCCCCAGGGGGGATGGTCACGCCGCAATCCCTTCTCCACCATTCTCCTCTCGGGATCCTGGGCACGCACGCACACGCGCCCGGCGTGAGTTTTAAGCCACCGGGTCCGGGACGCGAACCGCGGTCGACTACGTGGGAGTCCAGCGACATAGCCATTACGCTAACTGCTGGTTCCCTTTATTGATGTGATTCTTGACAATTTTTAATTCCTGCAGGCATGAATAAAGGAATTTGTAGACTCTCTAATTTGCTGCTGACTGACAGACAGCCCTATAATAGGAATTTACAATGCCTGTCATCTTGTTAAATCTGCATTTAGTAGGGCCAAAACTATAAAGTACTTCCTAAATGTTTTTGTTCATGTCATTGCATTTAGTCAATATCCATAAAATCTTAAGTTACAGATTTACTAGAATGTGTCATGGAAAAGTAAAATTTTGAATTATCTAAGAATATATAACAATAAGATCATAAATGTACATGGTAATTTTTATTACCTTAAGAAGTTTTGCATGGAGAAGCAAAGTATAAGCTGCTTCAGTGTAGTTATCACACTCTTTGTGCAGGTCACACAGCTTGTACAAATACCTGAGACAATAAATAGAAGTATGCTCTTAAAACGTCACTAAATAATTTGTATTGAGGATTGTAACAGCTTAATTCTACATTCAACAGTAAATCCCATCTATACTTTCTTTTTACAATGTTCATAATTCATAATGCCCTGAAAACTGTTGGTGTAGAAAGCACTAAGAAAAATCAGTAAGAGTAATGTAGGTTTATATATATATATAATATATATTGGGTCATCAAGAAAGTCATGACACATTTTTGCATAGAGAATCATAGAAAAGTATGTCATAACTTTTCCAACAACTTAACACATATGTAAACATATACACACATATACATATATTTAAAGTTTTACACACACACGTACCTACACAAAACTTTCTACCCTCCTTTTTCAAAACAAAAATAAAGATGACACACAAAGGTACAATTTTACTTCAAGGTTTCTTATTCCTTTTCATCCTTTCCAGATTTTTCCTTAAACATTTGAAATGAGATTATGCAATACCTGATTGTGATTTCCAATGTCTTTATTGAGTCTAAATGCACAAAAGATTCATAAAAATACAAATCCATAAGAATAAAGAGCACCAATGATCACAGTGAATGTGATCAAAAGAACTGCTCCACCATACACACTGCTTTTTAATATAAAGCAATCTACATTTTGGATGAAAAAAGCTAAATGACTGTTTGCCGGTTTATGAAATTCAGAAGATTCCTTTTTAAAGGAGAAGTAAAAACATTTTAGAAATGAACAATTAGAAAATCATACTCAATGTACTAATAAACATATCATTAAATGCTAATGCCATGTGGCCTATATCCTAATGTTATTCTTCAAAGTGATAATCTTACTAGTTATTTGAAACTGGACCCTAAAAGTGACTAAGACAAAGAGTGGCTTAGTCTAATCCATCATTCCACGTAAAAGAGACAAGAGAGTTAGCAAAACCCAGAAGACATGCAAAACAGTTTTTTCTTTCATGGAAGAAAGACAAAATACATGGGAATATGGTGTTACTTAAGTAAGAGTGTGAAAGATACATTATTACTTATTTCTGGTTCAGCTATAACTGGATTTTTTTTCATTTGACCATGTGATTTACTCATTTAATGATATGTTTATTAGTACATTGGGTACGATTTTCTAATTGTTCATGATTTCCTACATAATAAACCCTTGTGGTTATATTTCTTAGCATGGATTTGACAAAAATTATGTTTATCTTAATGCAGACAAGCACGATGCATACATACCTTATATACATTTCTTCTCTTTCAATTTCTTTGTAGAAATTCTGAAAAAGTAAACCGTAACACTGTTTTAAGGAACCTATTCCACAAAAGATGCCAAATATACACTAAAAAATTCAGTTCTTGGGGCCAGCAGGTGACATAGTGGTTAAGGTACAGGATTCCAACCTGGCCAAAGGCAGTTTGAGTCCCAAACCCGATGGCCTGAAAATCATGCTGGGGCACTTGTGTGTGTGTGCCTGCCCAAAACCCCAGGTGGAGAATGGAGGAGAAGGGATTGTGGCATGGCCATCCCCTTCTGGGGGTGGGGGGGTGATTTATTGCCTTTCCTCTCAATGTTTCTCTACATACACTATGACAAAAACCTTAAAAAAAAAAAATCTAGTTCTTCTACTTGTGTCAAACACAGTCAAATGGGCTCAGATTTTTGGATCAAAACCATAATTGTACATAGTTTATAAAACCACCTTACACTGTTCTTCACTGTTTTTTATCATTCTAAGGACTATATTTTCTACACATTGAACAACGTAATCACTAAAATCTACTTCTGTTACATGAAAGGCATGTATCTTCAGCTAAAACAAGGTCATGTTAAAAGAGATGATCATTTAACTTTTGTGATGTCAGTAGAATGAATGAATAAATATTGCAAATTTGGGAATAAACAAATAAGAACCATCAACATGACTCAACATACTGGGCCCAGCCTTGGTTAAAACCACGGAAGAAAACATGATGTTCTAAAGACCTGAGGTGTCCAGTACAGTGGTCACGAGTTGCATATATTTAAAGGTAAATTATTCTAAAATAGCTATAAGAGAGGACTTTGAATATTCTCATCACAAAGAAATAATAAATGAAGTAATGGATAATGCTAATTACTCTAATTTGGTCACTATACTTTTTATGTATTAAAACATCATAACAAGTAAAATTATTATGAGTCAATTTAAATACAGAAATTAAAATTTTTTACTAAGGTAAAATAAATTTAATAAACATTACAAAATGTGAAGAATTTACTTCCCCAGTTGCACCTGCCCCACGTTGAGTGCTTAATAGCCACAGGGGACTTGTGTTACTCTATTGAGCTGTGTAGATATAGAACATTTCCATCATTCCAGAAATTTCTAGATAGACCCTCCAAATCACAGTAAGAAAATTGCCACTTAAAAAGCCACATGTATATAAACACTGATGGAAAAAGGTTAATTAGCAGATTATAACTAATAGTCTATTTCTCCATATTACTATAAATATCTTCTGATTGAGTAGAAACATTTCTACCAAAATTATAATTCTTTTTTTTTGGGGGGGGGGAGATTTTTGGTGTAGGGCACGTGTGCTCACTGGAGAGACAGAGAAAGATGGTGAGAGAGAAAGTGAGAAATCACAAGTTAGGATGGTCACAATCCCTTCTCTTCCATTCTCTTCGTGGGATTTTGGGCATGCATGCACACACACCCGGCATGAGTTTAAAGTTGTGGGGTCCAAGACTTGAACCAGGACCAACCACGTGGGAGTCCAGTTCCTTAACCACAACCCCACCTGCTATTCCCAAAATTATAATTCTTAATGTAAATATTTCTATCAACACTTTAAAATCTTTACCATAGATGAGGTAACAGAAAGTTATGGAAGTTAACAAGGCCTAACATATGGAAGCATCATAGCCACTGTCAGAATGAAGTTTAGCACCTGAAAATGATGTCAAAACTGTACAATTGGAGCTTGAGGTAACTAGTGAATGTCACCATTATACAGATATAGGATCATTCAATACAATGACAATAGCTCTTTAATTTAATTAGCAAAATATGAACAAACGAAAAACTCGAAAACGTTGCTTTCAAGATTGATCTGTGAAAAGAAATGTTAATGAAGCATAGAAAGTTAGTAGGGGTGCATTCGGGAAAATGCACCAAGATTTTCAATTTTTGCTGCATCTGACATTTTAATGTCCTCCAGTTCATATGACACAGCTCAGTAATGAGGATATTTCCAGCTAACAACTCAGAGCAATGTAACAAAGAGAATTTGCATCAAAGGCAGAGAATGAACCCTTTATTTCGAACTCTAACTTGCCAGTATTTACAATCTATGATTTCACACTGTCTCCTTTTGTACTCGTATTTTTAATCCTTTTCTAAGGTTTTGATCATTCTCCTTTACAATTTCACCATGGGACTATCATGCGACCTTCATTACTCTCAGAGATAAAGAAACGTTTCCTATTTTCTGCCTATATTGAGTATTCTGCTTTCCCTTCTTAGGACTTCAAAACCTCTCTGGAACTGAAGCCCACTCATCTCAAATCCAAATTTTTATATAAAACCCTCGTGCTTCTTACGTCAAAGTTCACGCTGCTCTCAAGCTCTGCTTCTGGGCTCTGCAGCCAGCATTCCTGGACCCCTCACTGTCTTTCTCTCTCAGTTCCCTCCACACCAGTGCTAACGTTTGTGCCAGGCTCAAAGCTCAGTTCTCAGAAGAACCCCATTTGGGCTGGTTCTCCTACTTCGATCTACTGGTAGGCATTGATCGCTCAGAACTTAGATATTTGTATTAATTTCAATATTGCCCTCCTCTGTGACTAAAATGGATACCAAGACTTTTAGAATACTGGTGTTAACCTGGCATTAATTAGCCTTGAAAATAGGCAATGAAGAGTGTAAAATAATGATGATTCTACCAGACTTAGAGATGGAATATGGCTGCATGGAACCAGGTGACACACAACAAAGTAACTGGTCAATAATTAAAGACCGCTTGATTGTGAGGTACAATTCTGAGTTAAAAAAATTACAGATACTCATTTTGTCCACTGAGAATCATGATACATGTGGACTTATTTGCGGGGAATCTTTGAGGGATGCAGGTGGTTTGGTAGAGTGATCGCTCATACCTCTTACTCTTATTTTTTTTACATTTCCTTTTTATCCTTTATCATATGTATTTATTTAAATTTGCTATATGGTGTGTGTACTTGCCAGTGAGAAAGAGAAAGAGAAAGAGCGAGAAAGTAAAAAAGTTCCCCCCAGGAAGGAGGGTCACGGCACATACCCTTCTCCTTCATTCTCCTCTCAGGATTTGGGACACACATGCTCACATGTCCAGCCATGTTTTCTAAGCTGTCAAATCTGGGAACTTGAGCTATGCAGTGGGCCACGTGGGATCTAGCTGCCTGAACCACCACGCCACCGGCTGGTCCACATCTCTTTTACATTTTAAAGACAGAGTCGCTCTATGTCATGGTCTTCCTGTCTCAGCCTCCCAAGTAACTGTGACTACAGGTGTGCGCCACCAAGTCCAGTTCCTTCGGATGGGGTCTCACTACATTTCCCAGGGCAGCCTCAAGCTCATGATCCTCTTCCCTGCACCTCCTGAGTCCTAAGGATTAGAGGATCATACCATTGCACCCAGCCTTTAGGTTGGACCAGGAATCGACCTGGGGCTTCTCATCTAGAACCAGCATGCAGAGCATAGTGTCTTAGCAGTATGCTAAGGTTTTTTAATTTTAATGTTTTTAATTATAATGCTTGGGTTTTTTTTAAGTGTAAGGAAGAACAGGTCATTAATGAGACCAAATGACTTTAAATGTTTACAAACTCTTTTTTTTCCCCATGGCATTAAAAAATTTGTGTATTGATAAATTTGTTTTTTATTTTATTTTACTTTACTTTAGGACTTCATGAAGATTTCTACTTAGTGATAAATTTTACACATCTCTAAAATATCTTTATTCATTTAGAGATAAATATACATATTCATTTCTATCAAACTTTTTTCCGTAACAAAAGGATCAGAAGAAAACATAAAAATGGGTACACACACACACACACATACACACACACACACACACACACACACACACATACGCAGGTGTTGGAAAAGTTAAGATGCATTTTTGCATAGAAAAAACATAGAAAGAGGCCAGAGGGTGGCATGGTGGTTAAGGGTGCTGGACTCCCAAATGGCCGACTGTGGTTCAAGTCCTGGACCGGGTGGCTTGTTTTCTCACTTTCTCTCTCTCTTTCACTCCATCTTTCTCTGATTAAAATAAAAATAAATAAATAAATAAGGTTAAATAAAAAACTTCTTAAAAAAAGAAAAAGCATAGGAAAAAAATGTCATGACCTTCCCAACAATCCAATATATATACATTTACATGTATAGATATAGATAGATAGATAAAAATGAGTTGGGCAGTGAATATTTAGAGATAGGACACCTATCTGTAAAAGTCTATTTTTAAAAAATGTTCTTTATTCCACAGATTTACTTAGTTTTCTTTTTAAATAAACTAATTGAGGAGGCAAGCAGATGGCAAGGTGGTTAAAGCTGCTGGACTCCCACATGACTGACCACAGTCTGAGTCTTGGATCTGGTGGCTTAAAATTCACACCTGGCGGCTTTCTCTCTCTCTCTTACTCACTCTGTCCCTCTCTAGTCAAAAATTAAATAAATAAGTTAATAAAGTTAATTAAAATAAATCTTTAAAAAAACCTGAACGAGTGCTCTCCAGATCCCACCAGATCTGGGACTCAAACTGCAGTCAGTCATGTGGGAGTCCAGCACCTTTAACCACCATGCCACCTGCTTGTCCACCCAATTCTATTATGAAAACACAGTAGGTAAGCACTGAGTCAGGTTCTGAACGAAAGAAGAACATATGTTTTGCATAAGAAACTGATTTCAGGTGTCATTGCAAGAATTTGTTTTCTGACCCCATATTTAGGTGGTAGGAGGACATACTCAGAGTAGACTGACATTTCTCTACTAGAGAAATACATATTGTTCACTTTTTCTATTAGAGCCTTTAGCATATTAGTCACAGTTTTTTTAAATCCCTGATCTGATCATTCCATCTCAAAACCTCTGGTGAGCATGAGATCTTACTTAAAATAACAGAAGTCTCAATCATCAAATAGGGAAACCTAAGAAACTGATCAATAATTCTTTTTTCTAACCTTAGGCCTACTTAAGGATCAAAGGAAGAACTATAAAATTATGTCTTAAGCCACCAGATCTGGGACTCAAACTGCAGTCAGTCATGTGGGAGTCCAGCACCTTTAACCACCATGCCACCTGCTTGTCCACCCAATTCTATTATTAAAAAACAAAAACAAAAACAAAAACACACACACACACAAGAAAAACCTAAATACATCTGTGGAATAAAGAGAAATTTTTAAAAATAAGAGTTTTACAGATAGGTGTCCTACTCTAAATATTGACTGTCCAACTCACTTTTATCTATCTATCTATCTTTCGAAAAGATCTCCATGCTTTCCTGTAGAAGAATATTATTGCATTGTATGGAAAGTCATGACACATTTTTGCATACTAAAACAGAAATATACGTCATGACTTTCCTGGAAACCTAATAGTTTCTATTTCATGCCAACCACAATGGCATCACAAAAGAAAATTTATTTGGACAAAGGCAAAAAGGCAAGACAATGAAGCAAGGGTCAGGAGCTTTCCTGTGCATAAGATCAAGGGCAGCTTACCTGGGGCGGAGCTTGCTATTGTGCTACTAATCACAGCCAGTCTATAGGTAAAGACAAACTTGGCCGTGGGCTATACCTCAGGAATAGACACCAGAAGCCAGTAGTCTCCCCACAGTTGTCCAAGATCCTTAAGATGTACATGCAAACACATTTTGATTAATTCTGATCTAATTCTTCTCAATAATTCTTTACTTGGCTGTGTCCAGTCAACTGATGGGATCATCAAAGACTTTCTTCATTCTGTACAATGTTTTGAACATCTAGATTTTCTTTCTGATTCTTTCTTAGAGTTTCTGCTTATATTACCTATCTGTTCTTGCATATTGTTCACTTTTTCTATTAGAGCCTTTAGCATATTAGTCACAGTTGTTTTAAATTCCTGATATGCTCATCCCATCTCAAAACCTCTGCCAGATCTGTGATCAGCAGTTAGCGTAATGGCTATGTCGCTGGACTCCCATGTAGTCGACCACGGTTCGAGTCCCGGACACGGGGCTTAAACTCATGCCGGGTGTGTGTGCATGCGTGCCCAAGATTCCGAGAGGAGAATGGAAGAGAAGGGATTGCGGTGTGGCCATCCACCCCGGGGGGTGGTTTCTCACTTTCTGTCTCTCTGTCTCTCTCTGGTGAGCGCATGTGCTCTGTAGCAAACAAACAAACAAAACAAAACAAAAAAACCTCTGCCAGATCTGAATCTGGTTCAGATGTATACTCTGTCTCTTCACACTGTTTTGTCTTTAGTGTGCACCATCATTAAATTATATATTGTAAGCAAACATATATCAGGTGAAAGAAATCTACTATTGGCTCCAGTGGTAGTTTCTGTTTGCAGGCATCTGCTTTGGTGTACTGATTCTTAGGGTATCTTTCTTCACTGCTTCTAGGTTCTGGTAGTTCCATGCATTTTTTAGTTTGTGGTTGTATCATTCCAATTTCCACCTCCATCATTACATGGCCTTCACCTGTTTCTGTGTCTCCCCCTCTTCTGGCTCTTATAAAGATATTTGTCATTGGGTTTAGTGCTGCTCCCCTCACCCAGGGTAATCCAGGATGATCTCGCCTCAATGTTCTTAATTTCAACTGCAAGGATTGTTTTTATTTTTTTTTCAAATAAGGTCACATTCACAGGTTCTGAATATTAGGATGTGAACATACCTTGTTGGGGCCGCCAGTTAATCCAATCACAATAGGACATGTTTTCAACCTCACGATAATGAAGACTTAAGACCTCTAATCAATGAAGTGCTACACTGGTTACAAAATAAGATGGCTTTTTATACCAATACTTAACAACAGGAAGAACTATGTGAAAACATCGAGGGAAGAAAATTAATGTTGTACAGAGTAGATCTGCAAACAATTCTGCATTACTTCTGCCCTGCAACGTATGAGGAAATGAGCAAAGGAAGCTGCCTACCACAATGGAAAGCTCTGTGGCCAACCATCATGAGAGTTTTTGAACTCCTCGGTCCAGTTTCTGGCATGCTGTGAAGACTGAAATTTAATTAACTTTTCACTTACCAGCACATTGACTGTACAGCTCATGCGATTTTCTTTGTTCTCATCATGCATGATGGTTCTATAATCCAAAAGCCTTTCCATCAGGCGCACAACGAGTTTCACAAAAGTTTCTCCCGTTTTAGCTAGGTATTTATGTTTCCTGCAGTGCTCCAAGAGACTGAAAAATAATTATGCACACCTTGTTAATCACACTCAGAAAAAGAAACTCGACTGAGGTGCAATTTTAAATATTTTCCATTATTAACACATTTTAATTATTTCTGGGCTACAAAGTTCATTGTAGTCTAATTACAGTCTCTCTGTCTCTATTCTGACATAAATCCCACTGCTAATCAACACTTACATTTTATCAAATAACACTTTGTACTGTTCATCTCCTCTGCCTCCTTCCACTTCATGATCCAGCTTGGTGATGATCTCATTTTCAAACTATAATTAAACAGAGGAAGCGTAAATAATCAGCATGGCGGATATTTCATTTTATGACTTGAGCATCAATAGTACATACATCTGGCAGAGATCATCAACAGTTACCCTCAGCCTTTGAAGTCTGATTTCTTTTAAGAGTTGCTGCCCTAAAATCTCTGAAGGTTTCTGGGGATCCCCTCTCACTGGGCCTCCCATTTCTTCCCCTAGTTAATGAAGCCTCAATATCCATATTTCGATGGCAGGAATAAGAAAGACAAAGAAACGATAGGGGGAAAAAACACCAAGGAGCAAGTCACAATCTTTATCTCTTCTAACAAGTAACATCGAAAATAACTCATTGGTTCCTGGAAGAGAACAGATGGCATTTCCCTCGCCAGCAGAGTTTCCGGCAATTGGAAAACATCTAAGGGGCCACTTAACTGCCATTCTTTGATGGAACTTAGCAAAACATCTCATTCTGATTGAAAAATATAAAAAGTGATAAGGGGTAACATCCTTAAAGACAGATCAGCAGACACCTCAAGAAGGTCCATCCCAGGCCTTTCCTCCACTTTCCATAACTTGTGATTAGATTTTCTGTGCATGGGGATAGGAAAGGGTCTTTCCAACGGACTGTTTCTCATATCTATGTTTTTAGAAAAACTCTCAGTTATGGGGAGGTGCAAGTCTCCGAAAGATCTTCAAGTCGCTGACTGGGTTGGAAGTAACTACCTGAATAATGATGGATATGTTTTCCTCATCCTCACTGTCCAGTTCTCCATCCCTGGCAGAATTCAGAGCCACCTCAGTGCCAGGAATTTGGTCAGCTGACTACCCATGTCGCATTGATTGGTACTGGTAGGAAGGCTTGTGAGAGTGTTAAGTCTCCATAAAGATGCAAACATCTAAACTCTAAAGTGTAAGAAGGTGGGTAAAGGAAGAATTGATGGAAACAATAGCTGAATAACAGGAGTCAGAAAGCAAGGGCACCGTGGAATGCATGTAAGGGTTTCTGAGTTCACTTTAAAAGACATGTTCAATCACCTATTTGGCAACAAACACCTAATCTCCCACTATAACTTAGATTCCCCCAAAATGGAAACTGCGTAAGAGCAAGAGTTTTTGTCTCCCTTTATGACTGGTATACCCCCAAAATGTAGAACAGTGCCTGATGCTGATGCTCTCATGGAATGAATGTGAAGTGTGCACACATTTTACTGGATAGAGTTGGTCTTAAATTTGATGGCACTAGGGAGGGCTTAATATGCCAGCAAAGAAGTGGGCCAGAATGTTGCTAAAACACACCTGCTCTCTTGGTCATGCCAAGCAAGTGGTGAACATAGCTTATCCAGAGTTTCTATAACAGACTGCAGAAATCACTTGCTGTACTGACGTCTTGGGGATGCCACTCCTGCAGTGGTAGCTGACTGTGGCCCTCTCTGAGAGAGAGTAGGAGTCCAAGTGAAGCCTACCAGGGGACTTCATAATGAGCACAGACCTGCCTGTTCTTGATCAGGACACACTGCCCAAAGCCACAATTTTATCATGCTTACAGGTGAAACAAAGACTCAACACAGGGTTGGAGATCAGTACTGATTTTTGCTTGGCATCAAGGACTCGGCTATATCACAACAACCCAGACCCAAGTGAGTGAATCTCTTCAGTTCTCTTCTTGATCTTCATGTTACTTCCCTCAAATAAACAGCTCATTTTGATTCTGTTTGGTCTAAGAAGTTCAAGGATTTTATGAACATAAAAAAAGAGATGGTTCTATTTAAGAAGAAACAGTCACTTGCCTTTTTATTTTATTCTATTTTTTACCTTAAACCTCATGATAATGATTTTAACTGTAAGATAATAACATTTTGAAGCCAACCAGTGGTGTGGTAGTTAAGGCTCTGGACTCCCAAATGACTGACAGCGGTTCAAGCCCTGAACCCAGGGGTTTGAAAATCATGCCAGGCATATGTATGTGCATGCCCAAAGTCCAGAGAGGAGAATGAAGGAAAAAGGACTGTGGTGTGGCCATCTTCCTGGGGAACGATCTCTCATGTCCCCTCTCTCTCTATCTCTCTTCAGCAAGTGCATGTGCCCTATGGCAAAAACAAACAAACAAACAAACAAAACAAAACAAATAAAACCACAAAAACCCTAAAAAAACCTAATCTTTTATTCTAACCCACAATTACTTTGTTTTTTAAAAAGAATCCTGTATGAGGCCGACAGGTGGCATGGTGGTTAAGGACACTGGACTTTCACATGGCTGACCACAATTTGAGTCCCGGATTTGGCAGCTTACTTTCTCACTTTCCCTCTTGCTCTCACTCTCGCTCTGTCCCTCTCTGGTCAAAATAAAATAAATAAATAAATAAATAAAGTTAGACAAAATAATTCCTAAAAAAAAGGAATTCTGTAAAAGGTGACTCTTTTTGAAATGTAATATAAGGGAGGCCACTTACTACTAGCCTAAAGTTGGCCCTTCAGTGCATCCCATCTCCCAGATAGCATCATGATCAGGATTCCAAAGACTAAATGTTTGATGAGTGCAGATGTTTCAGAACAAATAATCAAGATATAAAATAAGACTAAATTTAATTAAAACACATGATTCAATTCCATACATGTTTAATGAGTACCTATAATAAGGAGCGTGTAGAGAATTCAGAAGAACTTGCCTTATCCTAACATGGACAAACACACTCAAGAATTTAAAGCTGCTTATCACTCATCAGTCAGAAAGCATCTGAACTTGGGAGTATACTTTGTGAAAATGGCATGTTTTCCCTGCTTCAGCACAATCCTAGCTGTCACAAACAAAGGCAAGGAAGAAGCTCCAAATCCTTAAGTATAAGGCTGATCAAATTTCGACTGATGAATTCAATGTTTTCCAAAACGAGTGGATGAATGATAAGTACATCAGAATAAAGCTGATTCTAATTTTACTAACCTCTAAACTAAGTAATTTGCACAAACACCTGGCAACCCTATTCTGTTTATCAGCAAGGATTCAATACTGAGATTTATAGCTAGCCTCTAATGCCAGAGTCTCCGAATTTTTACAGAATATTATCAAGATCAATTTGCTAGTATGTTGTGAACTGTTATCATAATCAGAATTAAATAATCTCATCCAAATAAATTGGAGATAGTACAACTGCTAATTAGCAGAGCTGGTTTTATAAAAATGTTTATTGTCTTACTCATAAATGCATGCTGTCTGGCAATTCGTAAGAGGGTTCTTTATGATTAGGAGACAATTAGCAAGGGTTTGCTAAAAGGTGTGCTGCTCAAAAGGTGGCAGAGGCTCACTTGTGTGATAAACAAAAGCATTATATTTTCTTCTCTTCTCCACATCACCAATATTGCTAGAAAAATATCTATAGGGTGTTCAACTTAAAAGAGTGAACAGAGCATCTCTAAGCATCTGATACCAATAGCCCCCTGAGAGCAAGAAGCATAAGAGGATACTTTTGAATATAAGGCTTTTCAAACAATTGCTTTAAGTTGAACTCTGTGGAGCAAGCGGACTGTACTTGCAATTGTATGGATGCCGTTGTTAATTCAATTAGCTTAGAAATAAACCATAGCTTTTGCCACTCATTGCTACAATTAACCATGGATTGTTGGCTTCTATTCAAGAGACCACAGAGCAAAGTTTCCCAATAGTGGATAATCCAAAAGCCAACTGTATTTGGTTTGGAATGCATAATTTTTGTTTTGGGTAAGATTTATTATTCTCCTAATAATGCCTTTATAAATGTATAAAATAAGGCCTTTATTTTTCAGGCATCCAGATATAAGGTTTTATATAAGAGATCTAGGGTTATATAAAAACACAGTAGGAAGCTGCACCAGGTGGAAAAGTTTTCACAAATAATTTGCCACATTTGGCAAAGGGCCTAGAGGATCTCAAGAATTGGGTAAAACCTAAAATCTATGGACATGGCCTGCTAAATACATTAACAAAAGGGTTTCTTTGACTCCTTACAAATATACCTTAGTCAACAGTTGCTCTTTATTCTGAGTGCTCTATTTTCTTCTTCTTAAAAAAAAAAATGCTCAGAAGACACTGTAGGTAAGCTTGGTATTCAAACCTCTACTGGTTTCAGAGAATGCCAGGGAATTAGACTCGCTTTGTGTCTCTCCCTTTAGATGGAACTGGGCCAATCTTATAGAATCACCCAATCACACTCTTTTGACTCCTTACAAATATACCTTAGTCAACAGTTGCTCTTTATTCTGAGTGCTCTATTTTCTTCTTCTTAAAAAAAAAAATGCTCAGAAGACACTGTAGGTAAGCTTGGTATTCAAACCTCTACTGGTTTCAGAGAATGCCAGGGAATTAGACTCGCTTTGTGTCTCTCCCTTTAGATGGAACTGGGCCAATCTTATAGAATCACCCAATCACGCTCTTTCTCATTAGCATTTACAGGAAGTGGGAGAGTCACTTGACTGCATCTGGATAGAAAACCTGGCCAAGAAGGAATTGGCAAAGTTCAGTAGAGAGAAGCTTGGCACTTCAAAACCCTTGAGGCTCTGGGCTCCCATGTTGACATCCTAAAAGTTACTGATCCCCCTCAATTTATCACTCAGTCTTTAATCTCTGCTCAGACACACTCATATTTTTATGTATATTGCATTCCTCTTGCCTAACTACTCTGTAAACTTAATTACACACTTAATTAATCTCTGGCACTCAATCCCATATTCTAAAACCTCCACATCCTCCTACGTCCATCAAGCAGGCAGCTCACTGACCTTGAAGCTTTTGTTAAATACTCATGAGCCTGGAGGACCCAAGCTCATGAGTATTTATACTTAGAGCAGCCTGGTTGAGGAGCTGCCTCCTGCCCGGCCACTACGCCTCAGTAACACCTGAGACAGGTGCAGCTGCTCTCCATTTCTACATGACACAGATTACAGAGTGACTTTTGGGTTGTATGTAATAATAGTGGACTCCAGAAACATGGACTCACAGTGAGCCAGTTTAATTTGGTTAAAGGAGATTATGGGAGCTTGGATATCTCTGCCAGAGGGCTTTTAGAATAAAATTGAATATAATCATAATTCCTAGAGTCAAGGGTATTGGTTTTCATGATCGCTCAGACCACCTTCGGGTCTGGGTTCAATGAAACAAAAGCCTGATTCTTGTGCCATATTTCCTCTTTAAGCATCTAAAATAATAAAATCATGTATTATTTTAAAGTAGAAAGCAAAAATAAAAAATAATTCCCAATGAATTGAAGAAGAGACAAGATAAAATTGTTACCATGCTTATTCACATTCATATTACGGTATAAAATATATCGACTCTTCCACCAAGTGGCAGAAGCTGCCAACATCCACTTGGGTTATTCAATTATTTGCTTAAGGTTACCGCATGGGCAGTAGGAAGAGATTATTCAAACAGGAACTTAGAAACATTGACGACACAAAGATTACTCATGTTCTAATATTGTTACAACTAAATGGAATTTCTGGAAGTTGTGGAGCATTTTACTGAGCCTCACAAAGATGACAGAAAATAGCTCCATGATTGAAAATATTATTTTGCTGTGGAGCCTTTTCCATTCCATTTTTATTAATGGTATATGGCCCATATGGTCATTTGCTGCAATTCTCAGCTGTTAGTTCTGTATTTTCCAAAGGCATAACAAATGGAATTCTTTAAAAAGATGCCAGGAAAGAATTTAAAGTTATGCTTTTTTTTATGAAGCAAAATCCAGTAAGGCTATTGGAGGGCAGGGTTCTCAGAGAGACAAGGGAAGGTTAGACTGAGGACAGTAAGGACTCGTCTGTTAGGTCAGGCTTATTTAGATAGATGATAGGTCTTCACAAATGGGATCTCTCCTTTTTAAAAAATGAAAATTTCCTAATGTTCTCAGTTAGGTATTAATGTGTTACTCTTGGACTGGGGCTTGAGATAGGGTCGAAACAGGGACCAATTAATACAACTGCAAGGATGGCTTGAGGAGCTAACAAGGAAAGGAAACAGAGAATGTATCCACAGGACAGGTAGAAGCAGTGGGAGGGGACAACTTAGGGGAATGAGTGGGGCATTAAGATCAGAAAAGATTCTCAGAAAGGGCTGGAAATTCCAGAATTGCCAAAGTCAACTGGTATGCCCAGAGAAAACGAAAGAGGTGACAAGAAACAAGATTTTTTCAAGTGGAGATTCACTTGGACAGGGCAGAGATAGCACTTGGGAACACCATGTGATGCAGGAAGGCGGCCAGAGTTCCTTTGGGTCAATGACAGCTGCTACAGGGCAGGGGATGGGCTACATGAGGGACACAGTGACAACAGACATCAAGCTAAGACTACATGCTCACTTCCCTCTTGTGTGGGGTAACCGAACACAATTACTAAAGAGAAAAGGGAAATTCTTCAAAGGCAGCACCATCTTTACCATTACACAGAGAGAGGGGATAAAAACCTACAGTGCAGTTTTGGGTATGGGAGAGAGCTGTTTAGATTATCAAGAAGTTATATATCATCCATTCACTTGTAATGTCTTCCTTCCAGTGGATCATAGATCTGCTACCGCTATGAACATAAGCCAAGGTTATATTGGCCCAGCCTTTGCTTGTTTGCTTGGCCTCCATGACATATCCAACTGTAAAGGCCAAGTTGGTCCTTCCTCTGTCTCATCTTCAGCATCTCTCTGCCTCTCTCAGTCACTGTGCTCTAGGCCAGGGCTCTCCTGGGCCACGGCATTGTTCTTCTGACTTGCTTTGTTGTTTTCTAAGTCCTTTCTGCTCTGGGTTCAACTTATACCATAACACCTGATTTTCTGAAGCTGGAGGCATGGTGCCCATCACTTAACAGGGGTGTTGGTGAATGTGTACTGAGCAGGCACATGTACAGCATGCAGTGCACAGCCTGTCTCTCTATCTGAAAGCTTCTGGGACAGGGATGGTTGGCTGCTGTTTAACTAATCCGCCACAAATCCAATTATCTAACCTTATTAGTCACATCAACAAGGGCTTAAATTGCCTCCACTTTTATAGCAGATGTGCAAACCTAATGGAGTGAGGGGAAGACATTAGGGTTTTCTGTTTTTACAAAACTTTAGTGTTTTGAACATATAATGGAGCTTACATATTAAAAATTGCTGTCTTTCAGATCAGTTAATATGCTACTGTTCACAAAGTATGTTTGATGCCTGGATTATGTTATGTTCTTGCAACTGGAATGGAAAGAGGACCTACTGGATTCAGAAGAAAACCTTGCTGCCTTATTCAAGATTAAATTATATCAAACCATTATTGGAATTTCAAAAGCTTGTGTTATGAATGAACTTTTTAAAAAGTTGCCCAAAGTTACAGCTCCTATACTCTTCAGCCACAGAGAGGGCATTTCATTAGAATGGTCTTTCATATACATTTCTCCAAGAGTCTGTTTGTTTTTACTTTTGCAAGAAAGAGCAGCAACCCTCCTTAGAATAGTCATATTTTTGCCCTTGTTCTGCCTGTCCAGACTCCATGCATTGAATGGACTCGTGGTGGTAGGATGGGTGGCACAGAGTGATCTATTCAGGTGTGAAGCCCTTCTTGTGGCCTGCGACACTCTTCCCAGGGCTGTAGGCAGCTTGCCTGCACATGCTCTGGACTAGTCTTCAAAGGTAGAGAGGGGTTCTACAAAGGTCTGTGAACTAGGATTCTCTAGTGCTAATGGAAGTCACCTGTGAGGGGTCATATTGTGCAGGGACCAGTAATCAAGGGTAGAGGTAATCTGATCCATCAGGGAGGAGCTAGAAAGCATGTGGAATAGGAGGCCTCTATATGTACAAAACCATGTAATAAGGAGACCCATAGAGAAGGAAACAATGAAGAAGCAGCAGGCTTGGGAAAAAAGGTAATTCTGACATTTTTACCTTAGAGAATGGGGTAGGCCAATCTAACAGGAAAGAGAATCAGTCTTTTCCCAATTCATAAGAATAGATTTAATACAGAAGAGAGATTTTTTTTTTTACAAAAACAATATTAGTTGTCCTGTTTTTTAAAAAGTCTTTGGTGTATGCTATCCCTTGTATGCAAAGGTATAAGCAGATAACATGTATGAAAACCCCCTTCTAGCTTTCTTGCCAGCAATGACCACACAGGCATGTATGCATGTGCCTGGTGTGTTGTAGGTTGACCCCTGATCAGAACTGTGGTCTTTCACGTGGCTCCTGCACTGTGGAGTGCCACTCTACCACCCGTGCCACTGCTGCTGTGCCTATGCTTTTATTTTTATACATCCAAGCAAGGCATGTTTTATGCTGGTGAAATTGTTTGTAGTTTATGAGATGGAGATGGAATTAAATGTGCATAACTACTTCATGGTTATTACTCAAAAACAGTTTAGTTTTCAGAAAAGATGTCTCCTGAACAGATTCTGAAGCAGTCAATGGGGGTTGTGTCTTTAAAATGGAAGCAAAAATTGTGTGGCTCTCATTAATTTCATACCATTTACCAGCAAACCTGGGGCTCCTGCAAATTGGAGAAAATGAAGTGCTTCCTTAGAAGACTGTTGTAAGAACATTTAAAGTGACAGTAAGACAACAAAGAGATAGGGAAAAAACATGTGAGGAAAAAGGAGAACAACTCAGAAACCAAATTCTCATTCGTCTTTATTCCAAATGCCATTGACCTTATTTTGACTCAAAGACTGCTTAAAAAATGACAGATAGTATAATGTTTTAAAGGATGTTGATCTTCAGTTTTCTGTGACAGTGACATTTATCTATATAAATACATTTCTCCTGTCTGCCTGATTCTTTAATAGCAATTTTTCACATACACATAAAAAAAAAATCCTTCTTTAGGCTTGATTCCTATAAAATTCAAAAAGAAAGTCAGATGAATTTTCTGCCTAGGAAAAAGCACTTTAAATTATAATTTGTACTTTCAATGAGTTGTCAGTGAAACTGGGACCATGATTTAGTGTCAGCAGCAATGGAGGCTGGTCAAATCTATGGCGATAATATCAAACAATTTGGCAATAATGTCAAAAGTTAAAAAATATTTTAAATTGGTAATTGTGTTTTTGGAAATGTATACTAGAGAAACTTTCAAAATAAACTCACACTATATGCATGAAATGTGTTCTCTGCACAATTATTCATAGCACTGAAAATCTGTAAACAACTTAAATGTTGTTATAGAGGATGGATAAGTAAAATATAGTAGAATGATTTATGAAATGTTGTATCATCAATATAATCATGGCTATGATATAATGATCAAAGAAAATCTCTTTGATATATTGTCAAAAAGAACATGACAAACATAACGAGAGAACAAAAAAAAAATCTAGACAAAATGTTTACAACATTATAATACATATGTATAATGACTGATAGCAAACCAACCACACAAAACAGCTGTCCTTTTAAATATCCATTCTCTTTCATTTTATTTTTTAAAAAAAGTATGGAGACTTTTATTTCCCGTGTGGAAATAAAAAAAGAAAACAAAGAAATGAAAGAAGGGAGAAAGAAAAACAAGAAGAAAGGGAGCTCAGGAGGAGCAAGACAGTCTGGGTGGTGGAGCAGTGGTGGTAAACCAGCGGGAGTCCCCTGAGCATGCACATGTGCCTACCTGTGATCCAGGTCAGCTGAGAATGGGGGTGGGTTATGAAGTGGGGGCCCTATTTTTTCTCTTTTTTTTGAGAGATTTTCGCTATAGGGTGCGTGTGCTCACCAGACAGACAGAGACAGACAGAGAGACAGAAAGCAAGAAATCACCCCACAGGGGGGATGGTCACGCCGCAATCCCTTCTCCTCCATTCTCTTCTTGGGATCTTGGGCATGCACGCACACGCGCCCGGCATGAGTTTTAAGCCACCAGGTCCAGGAAGCGAACCATGGTCAACTACGTGGGAGTCCAGTGACATAGCCATTATGCTAACTGCTGGTTCCCAGAAGTGGGGGCCCTATTGGAGGTACCTCTCCTCCTCCTCTCAGAGAAAATAAAAAGTAAATATTAAAATGAATAAGAAATAAACAGAGAGAGGGGAAAAAGAAGGGAGGAAAGAGGCATGAAAACACTATACTCAGCCCTGTCCAACTGACATTATATTGAGGAAAATAAAATAAAACTCTCTACTGTCTATCACTGGAATGGTACCAAAATAACAATCACAAATCATCTAATAAAAGCTGCATAGTAGTGGACCAAAGTGCAAAAAACAATGCTGTCTCAGCCAGGTGCTAAGATCCTATGCAGTGAGTTTTAGAGCACAACTGTGGGCATGTGGAAGTTTAAAAGCAATGACTCCACTACTAATCAGACTCCACTCATTTCACATGTGCTTCCCTCAGGCTTCAAGGGCCAACCCTAGGAGAAATGGCCATGCCCAGGTTGTATATGCAGCATGGGGCCCCAATGGTCCTTCAGATACTGAGGACTCAGTTCTATAGGCTGTCCCTGTGCTCTACCAAGGCCCAGATCAAGGTTGAGACTCTAGCCTTGCAACAGAGCAAGAGCAACATACATGTTTTATGGTGTCAGGCACTGTACTTTACAGGTCCGATCTTATTTCAGTTTCACAACACTCCTTTCTGGTAGATTCTATGTTATACCATGGTACAACCCTGAATTGGAGATAAAGATAATGAGTGATTTGCTCATGACCCACATAGTATGGCTGACTAAACCTGGGAATCAGTCTCCCTGACTTTAGCATCTACCCCCAATCAGTATGAAGTTCTTTGTGTTTTGCATTTTTCTTTTCTGTTCTAGAAAACAGCAACAATTTTTTTTTTCACAGATACTGCCTTCCAGTGACAATGAGGACAACTAACCAATGAAAATCTATAAACTGTTCCAAGCGCCCTTAAATGATAAAGAACATTAGATCTTTAAATATTAGCTCTCACTGAAATCATACTACCTTGATTGATGCCACTTTGAGTTCCTTCAGTATAGGAACTTTTCTCAAATATTTATCAAACACTTAGTATATTCACTTACTTTAATTACTACAACGTTTTTTAAATGCAGCTTTAAATTTAGAAGCTTTTCTACCATTTGGACTCCTCCCATGCTTCCTACAAAGCTTTATGGCTAAACCATTAGCACACAAAGGAGAAAGTCATTGGGTGTGCACGTATGTGCATGCAGCACATATACATGCAAACATGTGTCCCAACCCACGAAGGCATATAAACTACTTGTTTTCATGAGATCCAGGGAAGGAGATTTTATTACTTCTGAAGCACGAGTTATTCAGTTTGTCCTTCATGTCGCTACAGTATGCTTTGAGAACTTTATATACACTTCCTTTCAGGAAATTTCATCAGTTTCGCTGGACAGGTAAAAGACAGACACACACTTAAAAGAATAAAAACAGGGACTTTAGTTTTGAAAATAATAACTCTTCACTAAGCAGCCAGTCTACAAGAATACAATGAGTAACCTTTGATTAAATACTCTAGAAGTACACACATCAAGGACGGAGAGAAAGAGACTTTTATCCTGGGTTTAAAGTAAAAGTAAATCCTGATACAAATAAGTAAGTCAAAGCTAAAAACTGAGAACAATCCTCCCTAAAGATGAGCATAAAGGATGTTAAGCTCTTCAATAAGGAAAATCATAGCCTTTTCCTCTCTTAAGCTCTGGGAAATTATGTTTTCCATGTTTGACACTTTTAACTCTAGAATTATCTGTAAGGCTCTTTCAAGGTTTTCAGGCATGTCTGCCTCCCTCCCTTTCTCCACTGTCCTTACCATTTGGAAGCTTCGGGTCGAATGGAATTCACACTGCATCATATCAAAGAAGATGGGGATGGTGGCTTTGCGCAGTTCTGTCTCAGGGATTAATGTCATTTCTAATATCGGGCCGACCATTTCTGGAATGAACTTTATCTTGTGTTGACCTTAGAATAAAGAAATGTATTATTCAGAAGTAAAAAAAGGATTCTGAAGTCAGCTTAAATGGACAAAACAAAACAACACAGATCATTGTGACTTTGGATAGGAGGACCTTGGAAATATGCATCCATTTCTCATCCGTAGGCAATGATATTGAACATTTTTGGCCTTAAGTATAAGAAATAGATTGTATTTCAATTATTAAGTGAGGTTTTTCAAAAGTTGATCCAATATAGGGCACATAGTCATGACTTGTCCATTCTAGAAGGTAAATGCTGTTTCACAAATAGATCATTATACCACATAGTAAGGATACAGACAGCTAACCGATTCCGAGTTGTGTGCAGGTTCAGCATTTAACTTTGTGGACAATGACAAGAACAGGTTGGTAAAGAGAGACAGACCAGATAGTCTCTTGCATGCTTTCCTAGCTCCAACATCTTATGGTGAGTCTACCCACACTTTTGCATCTATAAATAATACAAAATTATTTCTATAACATTACAAACAACTATAATCAAATAAATGAGAGCACAGGCATCAGAGTTATGAAACCGTAAATGAGGAACAATTTTATTTGTTTGGTTACTGTTTTATAGGAAAATGCTTACTTAAAAAAACTATTTTATTAATCTTATCCCATTTTGTCCAGATGGTTTATAAATAAAGCAGAAAAATGTTTCTTAAAAGCATTTTTTTAAACGATCAACATTGTCATTACAAATAACAATGAATATTACAGTATTACCTAAGAGTTAGTAAGCATTCAGTATATGACAAGCTTAGCAGAAAGGATCCTCTGACTGAATTCTCATGATAACCTTGTGAGATAACCTTCTTAACTCAGTTTTACAAAAGAGGAAACTAGGCCATTCCCAAGTTCAAGCTGATCCACAGAAATGGAGGATCAGGATTTTAACTGGGGTTTGAGATTCTGATACCTCAGAAGTGACCCTCTCGTCACTGATTTCTTCCCCGCTTGTCACAGCGTCTTTCCATGGCACTCAGATCCCACTGCCTCTAATAATAGAAATGGCGTGTGCTGTCCACACCACTCCCTCATTTGTCTGCTGTAATTATAAGACAAATGCAAAGGGTAGTGACTATTATTTTATCCAGCACTGCTGGAATAATACAATTCTATAATAAAGCCCCCAGAGGTAGAAACTGGCTTCCTGTAAGCATCAAGACATTTTTTTTTTCTTTTCCATTTAATTGTTTTTGTTTAAAATATTGGGATTGTGCCTTTCTGACCCTCTGTCTTTGGCTTACAGAGTAGCTAGGAATTGCCACTGGAAAATGTGACAAATGAACAGAAAGACACCACCAACAGCAGGACTAGACACAGTGGTCAGCACCTCCCTCCCGCCAGTTGGCAGTTTTGCTACCATTGTACCCCATCCCAACAGAGGCCCCACTCCCTTTGGGTGTGATATTTCTTAACTCCTGAGGACAAGGGGTGACATGGGTAAACCTATACAGAACTCATAGTGAAAAAGGAAGGTCTGAGTGAAGGGAAAAAGAGGGAAGCTGCGGCAACCACCAAGTTTATTTCACTACCTGGATGCTGTGGAATGAAGTTACGGGAAGATTTATTTCCCAAAGAGGAGGTGGTAGCTTTATTTAAGATGATGAAATTAAATTTAGAAGCAAGTTCTATCATGAAAGTGGTCTTTTAGGATCTTACCCTCTTGCTGGGACCAGCAGTTAGCATAATGGCTATGTCGCTGGACTCCCATGTAGTCGACCGCAGTTCGCATCCCGGACCCAGTGGCTTAAAACTCATGCCGGGCGTGTGTGCGTGTGTGCCCAAGATCCCGAGAGGAGAAGGGAGGAGAAGGGATTGTGGCGTGGCCATCACCCCTGAGGGGTGATTTCTCGCTTTCTGTCTCTCTGTCTCTGTCTGTCTGGTGAGCGCAAGTGCCCTATAGCAAAAAAAAATAAAAAGAAAACAAAAAACAAAACAAACAAACAAACAAAAAAACCTCTCCAAAAAACAAAGAGAAAAGAATCTTACCCTCTTGCTTTCATTTCTGAAATCTTGATTTAGTTTCACTTCACACCACTAAAACTAACATAATTTCATTTCCAACATAAAACAGAAAAATACACAAGAAATTAAATGCTTAAATGAATTATTTGCAGCATTTTGTTATTAATATCAGTTATTTATCCAGAGTTAATTCATCTTACTAGGAGCTATCCCTTATCCAAAAATGCTTGAAAATTCAGAAATATTTCAGATTTTGGATTATTGAAGATTCTGGAATATTTGTGTGCACATAGTAAGACCCAAGTCTAAATATACAATTTATTTATGTTTCATATATAATCTTAAATGTATAGTCTGAAGGTAATGTTATACTTTTTTTTTTTTTGCATTGACTGTGAGGTCAGAGTTGGAATTTTCCACTTAATTTATCCTGTCATTGTTCAAAAAGTTTTGGGTTTTTGAACATTTTAGACTTTTATAGATTGAGGATGCTCAATTTGTAATATTTTTACCCAATCAACAAATGGAATGGATATTCCAAAGAATTTAGTTTTCTTTACAACTCAGCTACTATAGATTTTTATAAAGAGAATCATTACACGAGTTTATATTATAAATAATTACACTCAAACAAAATCTCTAATCCTTATCACTAGCCTAAAAAATATTTTTGAGTGGATACACACACAATGTAACCTTTGATGAGAAATCTGAATATAATTAAAATCTTATTTTCAACATTTGCTAAATCATTGATATTTTGACTAAGGCTACAATAGTGCAACTCTCATCATTCCCCCAAATGCTTAATGTTTCTGAAAGGCACATCAGTGCTGCAAAGCATTCTCTTGAAAATGCTATTACGTTCACTCTCTCAGGTGACACTTTCCTTGTATTATGCCTAAAAAATGTCAGAGCCAATGTTTCAGAAAACAGATGATAGTGACAGCGAGTTGTTCATCAACCACAATTTCAGTGTCATAAAGTTCTGTCTGTCACCACCAGTTTTTATTGGGCCAAGTAGGAAGGAACATTAAGGCAGTAACAAGTGGTTATTGATGCAGGGATTGGAAAAATAAGGTAAAAACAGCGGTTTCTTAACCTTTGATCATTACTCTTCTCATTAGAAACACTGGTCTGGAGTTGGAGCCCCACGTTCTAGGGACAGTGATATCCCTGAGCATTTAACCTTCACAAAACAATGGTCCCCAAGATGAAGCAGGGCTGGGTGGGGAATATTCTCTGGCAATCATTTTTTATTTTTGACATTTGCATTATGGATTGCCCCTGGAGCATATCTCATTCCAATTTAATGATGAACTCAGGGTTGAAATCAATGAGGATCAAGGAGACTCCTACAGTGTAATCTTCGAGAAGAAAGCATACAAAACCATATATATTTTTCTCTCCTTTTAAGACAAAGGAAAATGAGGGAACCAGCAGTTAGCGTAATGGCTATGTCGCTGGCCTCCCACGTAGTCGACCGCGGTTCGTGTCCCGGACCCGGTGGCTTAAAACTCACGCCGGGCACGTGTGCGTGCGTGCCCAAGATCCCGAGAGGAGAATGGAGGAGAAGGGATTGCAGCATGACCATCCCCCCTGGGGGGTGATTTCTCGCTTTCTGTCTCTGTGTCTCTCTCTGTCTGTCTGGTGAGCGCACGCGCCCTACAGTGAAAATCTCTCCAAAGACAAAGTAAAATGAGATCATTATCAAATGACAAAGTTAATATTTCACCTTTGGTCACCTCAGCACTCTCCTAGTTATCACTCCCAAATCCTTTAAAACCCACCTGGATTCTTTATTCTGGGTATAGAACATGGAATCAATTTTCCTGGGAATAAGAGGTTGCTTTCTCAAAAAGCCAGGCCCTTCCAATTCAGCAGCCTCCTCCTGAGTGTTTGGCTTACTTCTTACTGGGGTTCAGAAATGTGGGACATTAAACTTAGTCCAACCCCAGGAAAATCTCTGCATACCCAAGCGCAGGCAGAATAAAACTTCCACCCCTAGCCAAACTGATTAGGCCACAATGTCCACAATGTATAGAGGTTTTAACAAAAAGCACACCACTGCCTGATCCCCAAATACTCATAAATGGAATCGCTGCATGAGAAATATCCCAAACTGAACTCAGCCGACATAGCTCTTGCTGCGAGTACGTTTGTTCTGGCCAGATCGGATACAGTGTGCTGGCTCCGTGTGCTGAATGTAATAAACAAAATGTAAATCGAGGAGGAGAAGGCAAGAGAGAGCGATCAGGTGCTCTAGCAGGCTGCCTCAGAGTACACTTTGATAAATAACTTAGGAGCTGAGTAAATAAGCACATTTCCCCCCTTTTTTTCTTGAGAATCTGCTTTTGATTTCCCCTTTCAGACTCAAAATATGACTAGTTTGGGAGGGAAAAAACATGCTGCTCTGTCCCAGGGGGCAGGACCCTATTTGCAACATGCATTATATTAAGCAAAACAGACCCCAGATCCTTGCTCTAAGATGCACATGGAGGTGCCATCTGAGACACTCCTCTCAATAAGCCACACAGATTACTGGAAAGACTAAAGGGAGAAATGGTCTTGTGGAGTATTGGGCTTAAGGCCTGATGGAATGTTAGGTGGTTAATCATAAGACAAAAAATATATCTGACTTCTATTTTTATTTTCTTGGCAGAGCTAGCTCTATTGGCCTGCCAATATGTTCCCAAACCTGAGCCCATTTAAAAAAATAAATAAATAAAAAGCTGTGTAGAAAATAGGCGGATATGTGCTGTCATAAATTTTGAGAATGGCAGCCTCAGCAGTGACACTCCCAGGCAGGCTCGAACACCTGAGATCAGGCTGGGAAGGAGCCAGGCTGCCTGAGGTGACCTGTGGAGCTATTCTTATCAATTCGAAGGGGCTGCATGGGGAAGATCTTGTGGGCAGCAGACACTTTATTTATTTATTTTTTGACTTTTACAAATAACTTAATTATTTTACTGCCAAGGAACCCAACCCTGGGGGTTGATGGTCATTTCAGGCTGTGTCCAAGTCTCTGCCCTTAACTGGCCACGGTCATGGTTTCCTTTTGCCCTCTTGACTGCTTCTCATGCCAGAGCCAGCATTCTCAACTGAAAAGTTGCAAAACACACATCTTAGGCATTAATCACCATAGGCAAATCAGTAACTGACAGGATGAAATGGTTGGAAATGTGCTGTCTTAACTGCATCCTCTATACGCTGCAAATCAGAAGGCTCTGTCGCTTGACTTGCCCTAGTTGGAGCATAATGACAGATAACGTCAAGAGAACCAAGTGCTTTGAAATGGCTTTACAAAACGGAGTCAGACCAAAGTGTGTGTCCTCAAAAGGCCAGGACTTTTACAAATAACTTAATTATTTTACTGCCAAGGAACCCAACCCTGGGGGTTGATGGTCATTTCAGGCTGTGTCCAAGTCTCTGCCCTTAACTGGCCACGGTCATGGTTTCCTTTTGCCCTCTTGACTGCTTCTCATGCCAGAGCCAGCATTCTCAACTGAAAAGTTGCAAAACACACATCTTAGGCATTAATCACCATAGGCAAATCAGTAACTGACAGGATGAAATGGTTGGAAATGTGCTGTCTTAACTGCATCCTCTATACGCTGCAAATCAGAAGGCTCTGTCGCTTGACTTGCCCTAGTTGGAGCATAATGACAGATAACGTTAAGAGAACCAAGTGCTTTGAAATGGCTTTACAAAACGGAGTCAGACCAAAGTGTGTGTCCTCAAAAGGCCAGACCTTCCCAAGGGCCTGGAGGTGGCACCACAGTGAAACACACCTTCCCTGGGCCTGTCTTTCCTTCCTGCACTGATGTGACAAATGGCACACAAATGAAATGGAGCCAATTTCAATGGTAGTCAGGCTTACGGACTCCAAAGGTGACATTACAATTACAATTAAAACACAGCAAAACAAAACACTGAAAATGGAGGCACACCCGTTGGTCAAGATGACCTCTGGCCAGCTATAGCTCAAGCTGGGTACCAAAGGCTCCTCTGTCAGCAGTGCCTTGTAGTTAATGACCCAGTGTGAGGAAGGGAGGGTCCTGGGGGACTCTAAGGGGCCAGCGTCAACTGTGTGGCTGTGGCAGCTAGCTACGAAGAAGGAAGCATTTCAGTATGTAACCACCTGTTGGAATCTGTTAGGGTGGGTGCATCTAATTATTTTAAATGATGTGAAAAACATTATCAAGCCAATCAGCATGAAGTACCTTCATTTTAAAGCATATGTGACATGGTCCTATTAGGGGAAATAAACAACTCACAGTTTGTACTTCAGAATAAAAGTAAAACAACTTAAAAGAAGGTGGTGTCAGTCTTTTAGGAAGGGCCAGAGTCAAGGAGGGCCTCAAAGAGAGCCTGTGGCCAGAGGCACTATAGGTCCAGGCCGAGGGTGGGCTATGGCAGGTGAAGGTCATGGACTCTGGTGCTGAGAAAAGTTCTGGGCTCCCAGCTGCCTGGCAGAGAACAACTTCACTCTGCCATCTCTCTGAGGGTCTCTTCTGCCCTCTCCTGTCTCTCTCTTTCCTTCTCCCAGGGCTATACATGATCCCTGCCTGGCTCGAGTCCTGCTGTCTGGCCTACCAGGGCAAATGACAAATGTTATCTTTCAGAGCGTGATTTTAAGAAAGAACACAGAAAGATCAATTAGAATGAATCATGAATGGGCCGCCTCTCCGTTCTAAAAGCCTTAACATTTTATTACTGAGATCATCATATATATATGTCATAGAATTATTGAGCTTTAGGGTTGGAAAGCTCTTGAAAAATTCAGCCCAACCTCTTCATCTTACAGCCTGGGAAACTGGGGATAGGAAGCCAAGAAAGACTGAGTCACAGGGCAGGGTAGGATGCAGATTCCAAGGTGGCATTTAGCAACTCTCCTGACTCAGGAGCCAGAGCTCCTACTCTCCTGTCAGGGGTGGCAGGAAGACAAGGACAGGATGGTACCTGGCAGGAAAGTCACTTGCAAAGACCTTGCACAGAGTTGCTTTCAAGGGTCCTCAGCTGACTCCAGTACGGGCGGCCCCAGGGCACACCTTCGTGCAGGTTCTACCTCTCAGAGGGCACAAGCAGACAGAGTCATTCTGACCAGTTCTGCATCTCCAGCTGGGAACTTCTGCAAGGGATTTTTATTCCTGAGAACCTAGCTGGGGTCTCACATTAAACCAAAGTCTTTAATGTCACATTATCCATAGAGTAACTTATAGGCCTTTCCACCCTTTTTGTTTATTTTATTCTATAATTTCTCATTTAATTGTTGTATATCTTTGTAGGGTATAACATGGATTTTCAAAGCATATATGCAGCATGTGATAGTCAAATCAAGGATAATACCAACAAAGAACACTACATTATGATGTGTACTGTTAATTCTTTGCTCCACTGGTTGGACGGTCTTTTTTTTTTTTGCTCTGTTTCTCTCATTCTTTGGTCATATGGAAAGGTCCCAGCCTCATGGTCTGAGGTTTCTCTGGTCATGCCTGTGGACACATGCTGTGTCCAGGCTAACCAAGACTGGTGTTGGCATGAGGACTTTGAGGATCTTGTGGGGGTCTCAATCTCTTTCTCTTTCTCTCTCTCTTTCTCCCTATCTCATACACACACGTGTGTGTGTGTGTGTGTGTGTGTGTGTGTGTATTTGGCAATGTCTGGTTTTTTTTCACTCAGTCATGGTTTGCTGTTCCACCATCCATTTGCCCTGTCTAACTGCATTCTTCTGTTGGTTGAAGGCATTTTTCCTGAGCCCCTCCCAGCCCCCACATCTGCCACCCCCTATCCATCCAGTCTCTGGTATTACAGTTGCCCTCTCCACTTCTGTATCTTTAAATCTTCCAATTTCTGCCGCAGAACGTAGGCATTCAGTATATATTGAGCAAGCACATATATTACAGGCTTTTTCCCTCAAAGTCTTCTGCATTTATTTATCTGAGTATATCCTTCATTTAAGCAGAAAGACAAATATTTGAAATTCTCCTAACTCCCTTGAAATGAGATAGGGCCTCCCTTTACACATGTCTTGACATCTAGGAAAATCAGGAAAGATGAGGTCCCTCTGAAGAAATCTGGCTCTGGACAAAAAGAGGTCACTGAGACCACAATTATGGGCATGGCCTCTTAGCTTGCTAATCACAGTCACAGTGGCCCTCAAATCCCTGCTCCGGCTTGCTCCTGGGCCATTTGGAAATCCATGTTTAGCTTTTGTCATATTGCTCCCTTTAGCCCAAGGAATAGAAGTGCAACAAGGCATTTTTCTAGTCACGCTTCCAGCCACGAAGGGAGCAGGCTGCTACTCAAGAAGCAAGCGGGCTGGGCTGCTCCTAAGTTGCCGCATCCCTGACAGAACAGTGAAACCCTGGTGCAACAGGATAAATAGAGTGAGGTGGACAGACTTCTGCTTCCCTCTAGTAGAGAAATGATTTTCTGGATCAGAGGGGAGAGCAGAGGCCTTCTCATAACAAGCCACCATAGGCTGCTGCTTCTTCTTTTATGAAAAATTTGATCTATTAATTTCTTCCATAAGTGTTAGAGAGAGAAACTCCTGCAAGATCTTCATGCCACTATCCATTCCCAGCCTCAGCCAGCCCTGCATCATGGGGAAACTACACGCCTGGTGTACAATGAGGTCTCCAGACCTCAACCAGGAGCCCTCCCATGTGAGATTGCCTCACATTAGGTTGCATTCTACAACTGTGCTACCACCTGGCCCCAGAAAGCCTTGCTCAGGATATGGGCAAAACCACTAGCCCCTTGATTGCCTGAGACACCTTAGCACAAAGCGAGCCTGATTGCTTAAGGCAGGTGTCAGAAAGAACTTAATTTCAACTAAGAGTGAGGCCAGGTTCAAAGAGAGCATATTAAAGGTATTGAGAAGATACTAATATCAGTCACTTCTTTCTATCCCTTTATAAGAGAGAGAGGGAGAGACAAGAGAGAGGCGTTTTTTTCTGACAGTCTCACTGTGTCATGAACCACCCGTGCCAGTACCCAACCTATTCAGGTTGGCCTGGGAACTAAACCTGAGCCTCCCATGTGGCTTCTAGCCTCCCAAGTGGTGGTGATACTACATGTGTACCCCAGTGGCTGGGTCCACTAACTTCTTTCTTTAAGGACCATGTCTAAAAAATTAAACATCATACCAGTTAAAGATTTTTTTAAAGAGGTTTTTGCCTTAGGGTACATGCACTTACCAGAGAGAGAGAGTGAGAGAGAGAGAGACAGAGAGACAGTAAGAGTGAAAGTGAGAAATCACGCCCCCCTCACCCCCCCCCAGAGAGGATGGCCATGCCACAATCCCTTCTTCTCCCCTCTCCTTCTGGAATTTTAGGTACATGTGCACACGTGCCTGATGTGAGTCTCAAGCCACCTGGTCTGGAACTTGAACCACAGTCAGTCATGTTTATTCCAGTGACATAAACACTTGCCATCTACTGGCCCACCAGTTAAAATTTTAACTGAGAATTCCTAGATATTGTTAATGAAGAAAGAAGGCAGAAAGATATATTAATTTATTTATTTACAAATAAAATTGTGTTAATTTTACATTTTAAACACACATACCCTTAGTGCTTTGATTGCAGGAGTACACTATGTTACTACCACCTGGTGGCAGTGTACTTAAATATAGAGTTCAATTTTGAGTAGCAAACAAATGCTTGAGAAACCTGGTGACTTGAGAAATATGCCAGCCTTTTTGCAGTAAGAGTACATGCCCAAAGTCCAATTAGGAGGTGGGGAAGAGAGGAGATGGCCTTGCGGAGTGATGCCATGCCCCTTGCAGGGTACTTCCTTGCTTTCCTTCTCTTTTCTCTTCCTCTGTCTCTCTCTGGTGAGTGTGTACTTTAAAAAAGAAAAGAAGGCCAATGCTGTGAACCTGAGTACAGTAAGTTGTGGCAAATGTCACAGTAGGTTGAACTATATGATCTGGTGCATAAGAAATTACAGAATGTTTGTAATGCCCAGGACCAATGGAATTCCTAGCGCTGTGTTCACCCAACACAATAGGGCACACTACTTTCTATTTGCCCCACCAGTCAAATTTTCTTTCCTTTCCTTTAGTTTCCTCTCTCTAAATTACTGAAAACATTTACTATAAAGGGTAGCAATTGCTGTCTGTGAAACAGAAGCCATTCAGATTATTAAGCTATCCCAACACTGACAAACAGGGACAAAGTCTTGACCCACCAGGGAGTCAAGATATTCATCATAGTCCAAAATCTCAGGCACTCACCAAGATTGTACCACATGTCTCTGATTTCAAAGCCAATCTGTCTCCTCATATCTCCATACCTGGAAACCAGGGAAAGGAAAAATGCTGAGTCATTCTAAGAGCATTTGAAAATCAAACTAGAATTATTTTAAGTGCAATTAAAAGTCTTTCATCATTGAGCAAAGAAGGGAAAATGTGAAAGCTTCAACTTCTTTTGGCACCACCACGACCAACAACAACAAAAAAATCAAAGGAGTAGGAATCCAGCCGAGGGAATCTCACTTCTCATCACTGAAGATTATGTAACATCCTCCCTCCTCCTGTGGGAACATGGGGGAAGTTGTGGAGAGTAATGCATTTTCCCTTCTTCAATCTCTTGTCTCTGTGGCCTAAGGGAGGGTTCATTTCCCATGCATGTTGTCAGCATCTATGCACCGCAGACACCAAATAACATCCCACTGCACACAGTAAGCAGTGTTCCCATGTTGAAATCAAGCCGAGAGTCAGGGCAAGCCTCTTCCAAATTTCTGGCATTCTTCTATATCATTTTAAATGGAAGGAAGGACTAGGATGTCAACAAATATTCTGCTGTTTTTGTTTATCAGGGAAAAGAAATGCTAATTTTCCTCCCCGGTGGGTGAACAGAGGAGGTGTGTGTTTCCTGAGTAAACAGAATTTGATGCTTCAGAAGATAAACCTTTATTAGTTTGTGAGCAATTTAACTTTTTCCTTTATTGCCTAAGGAAAAGGCTGATTATATTAAAAATAATAATCTGCAAAATTATCATACAGTATTACAGTTTAGCAGCTGTCTCTCTGAGCTTGCTCTGTTCATCCTCATGCCAGCTAACATGGAAAGGAAAGTCCTGATTACAGATGACCAAGTTGTGGCTCTTGAGGTGAAGATCCTGCCGGTAAATCAACAACCACAGCCTGCTGCCACCTTATTATAAAAGTCTCTGGTGCTCTAAACACCTGTCTGTCACTCACGGCAGGAGAGGGCTACAGCAGGTGTGATAATCTCAACCTTGGAAGATAAATCTCACCTGGCAGGTCTGTCTTGGCATGCAGGAGTCTACCAGCCTCAGCCCACAGTTCAGGTAAGAGAAACTGAACTGCGAGCATAAGATTCTTCCCATCAGGATAAGCTGATCTTCTGAGGCCCATGTATTACCTACAAGCTTTGCTCAACAATCACTTTGGAACATGAAGGGAAATTGCAGCAGGGGGATGAGCTTACAGCATGGCCAAGACCACAGTGAGGAAAGGTCCACCATCCATGGTCACTGAAAGCATGCCAGCAACAAAGCTACTGGACCCAAGCTTATGAGTGATGGAATAGCACCTTGCCAGGTATACCTTGCCTCCCAGATTGCCCAGGAGACACATGGTCCGCATGTAGTTATGTGCTGCATCCTTTTGAGGTCTGGAGTACCAGTTTCCTAATCTCCGTTTAGCTCTTGCACAAATGACAGAGGGATCCCAGCAGCTGCTGCAGCCCAAGCCAGCAGGATGCAGTTGGCTATCTAGTGATCTAGCAGGCTGGCATCCTCCTAGCACTTACTAGATGAGAGAGGAATGCAGAAAATGAAACCAGGCCCAAAGCCTGGGCTGATTTTCCCCTGAGGTTAGTAAGGATTGTGGTGCCCTGGTGTAGTAGTCCCTTTGACCCCAGCAGGCATTGGGCAAACCTAGGAGCATGATATTTGGATAGAGATGTCCACAAAACACCCCCTCCCCCCCAGCCCCTCTGACCCACTGTCACCTGTGAATGGACCCTAACACATAGGGGACGCCAGAGGCTCAGAGGGAATGTCTTTGGCTTATCAATTACTGACTACCTCAAGTTTTAAACACTCTTCTCACATCCAAGCCACCCAGAATTCCTTCTTGTCCTGGGGTAATAGCTCTCAAAAAATAAGAACACCTACTGCTAAGCTGATCCTCTCAGGTGTCTGTGCTTCTCTATTCCACTCTTACTCTCAGGTCCTATGATGATTAGAATCATAAAAGGTCTAAAGAAATCCTAAAGAGTACAAATTTATGCACAGGAGACCTTTAGTAGCAGTGGGTTTAATATTTGCAGATTGGGTCACATAAGAGTGACCCATGGTAGAGATCTGCCATTTTTTCAGAGTGGGTGTTGAAGTCTAGATGCTGGGGGGGCATGCATGGGGAAGGCTACCAAGTGGGAATTTACACCCTCAGGTGCATTTTACTGTCTTCTTTGCAGAAAATGAAGTGCCTCAGCAGTGCTTGAGAACCACTGGGATTGGCAAAGATCTGAGGGCACATCCCTTGAGGGAGTCAGGCCCAAGGCATAGCGATGTGGAAAATGTTGTTTGAATAGTCAAATAAGATAGGGGTACTCAGGGCTGGTGGGTGGTGTGGTGGATGAGGGCACTGAACTTCCACATGGCTGACCATGTGGTTCAAGTTCCGAACCTGGAGGCTTGTTTTCTCACTCTTTCTCTCTCTCACACTCTGTCCCTCTCTGGCCAAATGAAAGAAAGAAAAGAAAGAAAGAAAGAAAGAGGAAGAAAAAATAATTCTTTAAAAAAAAACATAGGTGTACTCAAGCCTGGAACAAAGGTAAGAAGGAGTAGGGAGCTAAAGGGTGGGTGTGACTGGGTATCCCTGGCAGAGAGATTGATCTTTTCTTCGTTTTAATAAGAAAGTAGCTTTGATGAATCTATATATGCCTCAGAGTAATCCTGAATAGTTACAGCTGTCACCAGGCTTCTAGAGGGCTTCCCAAACCATTTCTAATTTCTTCCCATGGAGAAGGGAAAATGAGAATAGTTGGGAGTGTTTAGGCTACTGCTCATTAGCTGGGAACACAATTGCAGAGCTGGTAGCAACCTTCACAACTATAATTAAATTCCTCTCTAACAATTTATACTGTAGTGAGGGAAGTGATCTAGTGCTAGAGCAGGGAGCAAAAGGATGTGGTCACCGTCTCAGGGTAAGGCGAGAAAAGGATCTATGTCTTCAGACTCCCAAATCCACGGTCTTTGCTCCACTGCACATATCTCTATTACCAGTAGACACCTTCTAGGACTTTACAGCACAGCCCTCCTTCAGAGGGCTTCCCTTTCATTTGAGTCTCACAATAAGACTATCAGGGGGAACAGACAGACACTGCTATCCTCATTTTGTCAATGAGAAAGTAGAGATTCATGATGGTGGATGAATGTGCCTGATTCCACAATATTAGAAGAGTGTGGAGCTGGAATCGGGGTCTCCTTATCACACCTAGTATTCTTGACCCACCTACAAAGTGAATGAGCTTAGGAATGCAGGCTCATGAGGCAGCCTTTCCACTGCTCAGGGAGATATAGGATCCTACCTCTAGGCTAGGAACCTGACATAAAAGAGTGTGAATTGGTCTTTGTGGCCTGATCTTAGCACCTGATTTTGTGCATCTTCAACCCAAGAAGCAGAAAGTTTGTCCACCAGAGATAGTCCAGGCTTGGGGGTAAAGCCACTCTGAGGTGAAACTTAAGCACATGGGCAAGTTACACCATTCTAACCCCCAGTATCCTCATTTGTAGTAGTGGGAAAATGATTCATGATGCTCATCCCCCTAGGCTTTTGTAAAGGATGAGAGAGAGAAAGAGAAAGAGAAAGAGACAGAGACAGATGATGTTTCTGTCTCATCTACCAAGCACTCAAACCAGGCTAAAGCCCCTTGTTTAAAATCTTTAACTGGATCGCATGATAGCATCCTCCTCATGGACTGAGGTCCATGCTATGGTCACTTAGGTCAACTCTTTTGTGAGGATTTACTGAGTACTTACTGAAGGCCAGATAAAAAAGACAATATGGGGATATGAATATGGAAATATAAATATGAATATGTAGAAAGCACAAGACCCACAGACCTCAGGCAATTATCATCGTTGTAGGAGAGATAGACACTAATAAGAAAGGCATGCAAATAGGGCCAGCCTGTGCCTAGTGGTTAAGTCAGCCAGATCCTGTAAGGGCGACTGTGGTTTGAATCCCTGCACTAGTGGCTTGAAAAACATACCAAGGCGTGGGCATGGATGTTCTAAATCCCAATGGGATGAAGTAATGGAGGAGAAGGGACTGTGGCATGACTATGCCCCATTAGGGAATGCTCTCTGTCTCTCTCTTTGGCAAGCATACATGTTCTCTGGCAAATAAAAAGAAAATGTGCAAGATATATTTGGTATACAAGTACATTTACGAATGTGATATAATCAAGTTAAGATGAGGTCATATTAGAGCAAGTTGGGTCCTAAATCCAAATACTCATATCGTTATAGGAGAGGGAAATATAGAGATACAGACACATCCCAGAAGAATTTCAGGTGAAGACAGATGCAGACACTGGAGCTATGCAGTTAGAGCCAAGCAACAACGACAGCCAACAGAAGCCAGGAGAGTGACATGGAACAGATTCTCCCCACAGAGCCGCTGAAAAAGAGGTAACACTCCTGACATCTTGATTTTAGATTTCTGGCCTTCATTACCACAAGATAATACATTTCTGTGGATTCAAGCCACAAAGTGTGTGTTCACTGTTATAGCAGACTGACCTAGAAAACAAATACAATAAGCCATTGGATTGATATCCTGGACCAATAAATAGTTGAGACCCTCAGTTTGAAAAATGTATCTCAGGAAGAAGGATTAGACTGAGAAAGCCCAAGACCCTTAATGTTTGAATGGAGGAATAAGAGCCTGGCAATGAAACAATAGCCAAGAAGCAAGGGAAAAACCTAGAGTGGAGTTCTAGGAGAGAAAAAAAGGGTGCTCAGAGATGGAGAGAAAGGAAAACAATACTGAAGAATTCAGGGAGAGCAACCAGAAAGATGGAATCAGTGCTGACCTGGCTGGAGGCACTGCAGGCCTACAGGGCCTGTAGCCAGAGTCAGGAGTGGGTAGGCGGTAAGAATATGGGATGAGGAAAGGCAGAGAGACCTGCAGGGAGTTGGTGGATGGAGTGAGGCATTTTTATTTTAATGAGTAAGACTGAAAGATTCCTGGAGAGGTAAGAGGGGATGGGACCCTAAATGCAACCAATGGGAACAAATCTTGTTAGACACAGATCTGATGTGAAAGTGCCCTGCCTGCATCAAGCTTTATCATGCACATCGCCAGTGTACCTGAGTTACTTAACTGGCTTTTCCAACATGAAGTTGGCACAGGGTTACCACTTGTTAAGTTCATCTCCCTGGCCCACTTCTAATTCTTAAAGTGAATTTACTTTGAGTAAGTTGAATCTCTTGAAAAAAAAAATTGATACAGACACAAATTAACTGGTCATATTTCCTGCTATAATCTGAAATATGCAATTGCAGCTTCTGACTAGGTCACATGGCAAAACGGGAATCATTACAGCATATTTATTTCCTTTTAGTTTCTCTAAAGTCCTATCTACAGTTGATATAATGCATTGGTTTTTCAGAACCCAGTGTTTGGTTAAGATGACTTTTAATGTGGTATTTTGGTTCATTTGTGCAATGTGTCTTCTTAGAAGTTTGAAGGCTTGTAGGCTTAGGAAAAAAAAAGGGACGGAAGGCAGCCTGGGGACCGAATTGAGTAAGGGTCTCTGTGAAGAATGCGCTATGCACACAGTTTAAATTCATTGACCCATTCTTTGCCATCAAACTTTATGCTCTTAGGCTGAAAATTCTAAATAGGCATTTTATGCTTAGACTCACCAATTCATGAACCCTTCTCTTCCAGAACAAAGGCTAGTCCTGAACTGAGAAGCTCCTTTGCAGCCACATGCCACATTGTCCCTTAGGAGGACACGCAATGACTTGCATACTGAAATTGTCAAGCTGGCTGCTAATCAAAAGTCCACTCTTTTACACATACTTTCTGAGCCCCAATAATGTAAAAAGGTTTGGGGAGGGGGGGGGATAGGAGGGAGAAATGGCCAGGTTTAGCATTCTGTTGCTATCTCTGTCCTTCCTTAGGCGTCACGGGCACCAAGGATGTCTGAAGGTTGAGCCAGTTAAATTTTCTTATTATGGACTTTGATTCCTAGGGGTTATTTATTTTGTGGTTCACTGGCAAATCTTGTACTCAATTTGGGTTTGACATAATCAGTTCTGTGCGTGGTATGGCCCATTCTTTTATGCTACTCTCATGTACTTTGGGGGACGTCTTTGGAATGGATATCCTAATTATCTCTCAACCTCCATCATCAGGACAAAGAGCTAAACAAAAGGCAATGAACAGGCAGGTCTTATACTGGTGGAATTTTCTATTGTTTTCAGCCACAATGCTATAGACCAGGCAGAGGTGAAGAGGTCTAAAGATCAGCAGGGAGGGAGTGAAGGGTGGTCTGGGGGTTGGGGGCTTCCCACTCAGGTGGTTCTGGTGGATTCACACACCCTAGAGTAGCAGACAGACCTACAGGGCAAGGTCCTAAGGCTACTAATGGGTATGAGGGAGTCGAGACTCCAGGGGCTTTTCCCTTAAGAAGATAAGCATGTGCATCATGCTCCCCTGTGCTCCAAGACAGCAACCAGCCATTTGCATAGAGTGTGGAGTCAATTCTCTTATCTTTGGCCCCCAAGGTCCCCAGATCCTGCCATTCTCTTGTGCTTTAACAACCCTCTTTGCTTGTAGGTCAGGCCATGCCCTTTGGGACTTTATGTCATCATTTGAGCTGGTAGTCAGCTCTTGTCAGTCAAACTGGCAAACCGCTTAGCCTCCTTCACCATCTAGCCAGGAGTCCAGGCTGCCAGGAAGTCTTCTGGCTCCCTAGTCTGAGCACTACAGGCTATATCTAGGCTGCCAAGGTGCTTAGTCACTACTGCACTTATGTTCCACTCCACTCTTAATTTTTGCTTCTCTACTTCCTCCCTAGACTGTGAACTTCATCACGAGATCTATATCTTTCATTATAGTTGCCAGAGGGTACATGCACTAGTCAGAGAGAGGTAGTGAGAGAGAGAAAGCACTTCCAATGGGGTGTGGTTATCCTGCAATCCCTTCTCCATTTCTCCATTCTGTCAGGATTTGGGGCACTCATGTGACTGGTATGTTTTTCAAGCTGCTGAGGTTGGGTCCAAAACCATGCTTGGCTACATGGATCCAGCTCCCTTAATCACTAGGTTATGGGGCTGGCCCAAATTTATGTCTTTTCTGTCCTTCTCCAGCATGAGGACCATGGCCTGACTGAGCAAGGAATATTTATACTCAATCCCTTTTCACTAGATAATTTTAAGCGAATCAGAACATTTCTAGGCACCATATGTGCCTAGAAAATTTAAGCATTTGGGTAGGATGTCTGTCTTAAAATATTTCTTACGCAGGTTTTGCTGTGAAGAAATAAAATTTGCAAATGCATCATAAAGTGTTTAAGGTAGATCAGGAGGCATGAAGAATACAACAAACACCAGTGAGCCTTTCCATGCTGCATGGCCTGTCGGTCAAGACAGACTTATCTCAGACACAGAGAACACTTTGTCTTCAATTTGCTATCTTTGCCACACACAGAGCCCTATGCCCCTGGAGAGGCCCCTCAGACTGCATAGGGGCCTGAGGCCATACTGCAAGAGTCTTGCAGAGACAACTTAAAAAATTTTGGCTTTTTTTTCCCCTCCTCTTGGGGAAATCCAAGAGAAATATAAAAGAAGAAATCCTGAGTGTCTTATCACCACAGTTGTAAGAGAGAGAATACTAAAGCTCCATTCAGAGGCCCTGCTTGGCTCTTGAAGGGGAAACCCCAGCTGGCTGTGTTTAATTTTCTTTGGCTTTGAAGCCTCTGAATCCACACCGCTATGTGGGAAGCAAACGTTTTCTTTGGCGGCCAAGGCCCTGTGTGGCTAATGCATTTATTGATGTTGCTTTAGCTTAGGCTGTTAACACTCACACCAACAAGAAGGGCCCAGTGCAGAGCTACCCAGCCCTAGCCTGGAGAATGCTCAGCATATCAAGTTGTTTTATTCTAAAAACCACAAAGGAGATGCCAGCCTTTTAAAGGCAGATTTTCAGTTTAAATTCACTTCTCTTATCCCACAGGCATCTTTAAGGCTAGGAAGTACAACGCGCTTGGTGAAGAACAGGGTCTAAAGTCAGCTGGAACTGGGTTTGGATCCCATGCTCGCCCACAGTGAGGCCGGACCATAATGACAGGTGATTCTACCTATTGTGGCTGAGTCCTCCTTTTGTAGGCTGAGATAACAAGGGGGCGTGCGAGCACCAAGCAAGTTGTGCAGCACTGTGCTCAGTGTGTTCTGGTTATGACTGTACCTATACAACCATTTCAGCCCTAAGAGCATTTAAACTACAATGACAGGAACAGCCACAAGGAGCCATCCTTCACTTTCCTGTGTTTCCTGGGGAGCTTCAGCATTAAGTTAGTCCCCAGACAATACAACCTGAAAAATCTGTCTCTTGATGCTATAAAGGCAAAGAAGATAATAAAAACCTGTGCAGGCTCTGAGGATGCAGGCTGTGAGTGCTACACACCAGGCCAGCAGTCATAGGGGTGGAGAGAACTCTTTGCTCACACCACTTAGGGTCCTTGGTGAGGTAGGTGCAGTTCCCTTTTCCGAACAATGAACACTATCTACATCAAGGGCTATGAGACAGGAGTCACCCAGCTGCGGGGGCTTTGAGAGACAGATGGCCAGGTGAAAGTTGACTTTTAGTTAGACAGGCATAGATCAAAGGCTGAAGGTTCTAAAGGAAGTATAGGTTACAGTCCTGGGCTTAGAACTGCCGGGACTAGAAAGCTGCTTTGTGCAACTGGCCAAGCGACTTGATCACTCTGTGTTCCACCTTCCTCATCTAGAAAATAAGGATGATAAGAGGACCTAATGAATGTTTTTTTTTTTTTTTTAAGATTATATGTAAAAAATTCACTTAAGCTCAGAAATCATTTACTGAAATAATTCTTACTCTCCAGGGATAATGTGCTTTTGATTTGCCCTGCAAGTGAGAGATACACACTCATAGGATATCAAAATGGTTAGACAGCTGTCCCCTTCTGAGATACCCTCTGAGATGTCAGCCTCAGTGAGGGCATGGAGTTGGCCAAGGCTTGGAGCAGTCGAGACATTGCAGAGGTATTATAAAAATGGCAAAATAGAAGCGATGACTTGGCAACAGGAGAGCAGTTTTAGAATTTCTTCTCAAGAATATTTATGAAAGGGGCACCCAGAACAGTGAGGAATTAATGAAACTGAGGCAAAAAGAGAGAAAGCAAAACTATAGGGTGCTCAAACAGTGGAAGCCCATGCAACAATTTTATTTCTTGATACTGGGCCAGGAGCAGTATAAGATGCAGACTGGGGTTCATAGAACTTAAGGAGCCAGGCAGGAACCTTGGCCTTCATGGGGCTTCTGAGAAGTGTGCTCACCATGACACCAGAGGCTAGTTTGGTCCATTCAGACCTTCTACCTGGGAGCAGACAGAGGTTTTCTGCTGCCATGAAAGAAACCACCAACAGTTCTAACTCCACAACGAATTGTTCAACAATCCCAACAGTGCCAATAGCTGTCATCAGAAGCTTCATTTTTCAGAAGCAGATTTGGAGAATTAAGCAGTAAAGTAAACCACATGTGGAATGACATCAGAATAGTGCAGAGCAAAAGCAATTATCTCCAGAAACTCAAATTTCGTGTTGCGCTAATAGTCTTGAATTGCACTGACTTTGAACCTACCGGGATGAATCCTGCAATTTTAGATCTTGATTCATGGGTGAGAAAAGGCAATGCCCGATTCATGATTTAAAACCACCCTTTCATTACATCGTGATTACATCTCCATTTGTACTAAGTTGGCTTAGAGATTACATGAAAATTATGCTAATAGAGTTGAAGGCTCCTGACTGTGGTAACAGAACTGGACGAGGACTTACTTGTTAAGAATTTTAGCTCTCTTAGCACTTGAAAAGTTCTCCAGTTGCAAGGACTCTTGAGTAAGGAAAGCGACAGCCAGGTGAAAGTAGTTGTTCCATAGCTGAAAACCAAAAAAGGGGAGATGTTAAGTTCTTTTATTTTTTTATTTATTATTATTATTATTTTTGGAGAGGTTTTTGCCATAGGGCGCGTGCGCTCTCCAGACAAACAGAGAAACAGAAAGAGAGAAATCACCCCCCCAGGGGGGATGGCCACGCCGCAATCCCTTCTCCTCCATTCTCCTCTACCTGGCGTGAGTTTTAAGCCACCGGGTCCGGGACATGAACCACAGTTGACTACATGGGAATCCAGCGACATAGCCACTGTGCTAACTGCTGGTCCCAAGTTCTTGAGCAGCTTTATAGAGGAGCTCAGAAGCATTCTGAGACAGTTGTCATTTGCTTAACATGCATTTCTGAAATGTTTATGGAACCACACTATCTATAAATCACTACCTAGCCACTATGGCATGGTTAGGGCTGACTGTGTGGTTCGGAAGTGACAGTGCATGTACTCAAACCCCAGCACTGCAATTTACTCAGTTATCTGAACCTTTCTCTGTGCCTCACTTCTCTCATTGACAAAATGGGAATTTCAACAATTATCGATCTGATCCAGGTCTATATACGATAGGTCCTGTTCTGGCTGCACCACCGACTGGAATTCTCAGAATGCAGCCAACAATGGACAATAACACTTGCTAAGCCTTCCCTGAACAACAAAAATATACATATCATGTCTGTCAAGGGGTAAAGCTCTCTGTTGGACCTCAAAAGCACATTGATTTTTTTTTTTTAATTGAGAGAGATTTTTGCTATAGGGCATGTGCGCTTGCTGGAGAGACAGAGAGACAGAAAGTGAGAAATCACTCCCTAGGGGAGATGGCCACACCACAATCCCTTCTCCTCCATTCTTCTCTTGGGATTTTTGAGCATGCATGAACATGTATCTGGTATGGCTTTAAAGCCACCAGGTCAGGGACTTGAACCATGGTGGATCATGTGGGACTCTAACGACATAACAATTATGCCATCTGTTGCCCCCAAGAGCACATTGCTTTTAAGATATGTGAGTTTGGGGTGAGAGTCCAGGAGATCACAATCATGAAACAATAAAAATGGGCAATAATAAGCAACATGGATAGAAAAAGGATCCCCACCCACAGCAACAGCTAATAAAATTCATAGGAGAACTAGATCCTTGGCACAGCAATAATGCGCTACTCAAGGGAAGTGGGATCCCAAACCGTGACAGTGGTTCAAATACCTGGTCTGCCTGAAAAACGTCAGGCACATGCACAAGAACCCAAGATCCAGTGGACTGGAGGACTGGAGGAAGGAGACCATAGAATGACCAGATTCTGTGGAGAGTACTGCTTTGTCTCTCCGTCCCTTTTTCTCTCTCTCTCAGACATGCACAAGTTGTATCATAAAGAAATTTTAAAAATACAAAGGAATCTATCCAGTAATCACAGAAGTCAATATAGACAAAACTAGAAATCATAATGAAGGCTACACACACACACACACACACACACACAAATATTCTTATATGGAATGGGAAAAAATAAACACACTGAAGTATTCCCTCAGATACCATAACATTTCGCTCAAATTTATTTATGAACTCAACAGAATTCCAATGAAAATTCAAGCAGTATTTTTTTTTAAAGAATTATTTTATTGTTTTTTCCTCCCTGGCTGCTTGAGGATATACCACCATCATGAATGACACAGTAACTATATGAACCAGGAAATTCACAACCAACCGACTACTTCAGAAGAAACAAATGGTCATTGATTTCCTTCACCCTGGGAAGGCAACAGTACCTAAGACAGAAATTCGGGAAAAACTAGCAAAGATGTACAAGACCACACCAGATGTCATTTTTGTGTTTGGGTTCAGAAGCCATTTTGGTGGTGGCAAGACAAATGGCTTTGGCATGATTTATGATTCTTTGGATTATGCAAAGAAAAATGAACCCAAACATAGACTTGCAAGATGGCCTTTATGAGAAGAAAAAGACGTCAAGAAAACAGCGAAAGGAACTCAAGAATAGAATGAAGAAAGTCAGGGGGACTGCAAAGGCCATTGTTGGTGCTGGCAAAAAGTGAGCTGGAGATTGGAGAACAGTCGAAGGAGGAAAGATTCTGTAATGACTATCTGTGGTGATTGTGTGGATTTTTCATGAGAGGATTAATAAACTAAAAAATTTTCATGTAAATAAAAGAATTATTTTATTTATCTTTATTTATTTATTTACTTATTTTTTAATTTGACCAGAGAGGGACAAAGTGAGAGAGAGTGAGAAAGCAAGCCGCCAGGTCCGGGACTCAAACCACAGTTGGCCATGTGGGAGTTCAGAGCCCTTAACCACCACTCCACCTGCCAGGCACCCCAAGCAGAATGTTTTTAAAAAATAAACTCAATTAGTTGATTTTAAACTACACATGAAAGAGAAAATGCACAAAACAATAACCATAAGTAGATACAGTGCCTGTATATAATTATTGGTTCATTAGAAAAGTCATGAAGCATTTTTGCATAGAAAAACATAAAAATATGTCATGAATTTTCTGGTGATCCAATGTATTCTTTAAAACTGATAAAATAGAAATTTAAAATTAAAATATATATATGAAAAAAGAAGAGCACATCCAGGCACCTCAGAACCTAATCTACTACAGGAAATATCACATTAGCTCTACATTTTTTGGTGGCAGTGCGAACAAGAAAAGTGATGGCTAACTAATTTTGTTAGCTGGTAACACATTTTGGGGTGGATCATGTACTGAGTTGATATAAATTCTTCAGGTCCTTCCTGTGAAAAATCTCTCCCAGGAAACAAATACGCTGTTTGCATCTAAATGCTTTTTTGTTTCTAACTTACAAACTTTAGTAAAATAAACTAAGTAAAACTAATGACCAAAAAAAAAAAAAGTCATTATTAGTAGAAACACAACCAGAATATAGAACTGAGAACCATAAATTCCAGATTTATAGTAAAAATCATGCCAGATAAATTCAATCCTTATTGGGTGGGGTGAATACACACACACACACACACACACACACACACACACACACTCTTCATGTACAAAGGAGCATTTTGGAAACTAAGGGACCAACTGACTAAAACCCTGGGTTCTGGGGGTAGAATCTGGAGAAAGCTACTGTTGGTAACATAGAGTCACAAGTACATCAGGGAAAAACAGAGTTCTAACAGCAAGCTGAGCTCAGTGATGCTTCTCCTCCTCTGCTGATCTTTTCTTTTCCACGTTAGAACAGTCTGAGACAATCTTGGCAGCCAAACACACTGAGACTCGGTGGCCTCCCTGCTCGGAGAGTCCCTCCTTGTCACTCTGACTGACTGAACAGTTTCTTCCTGAAACAACTCCATCTCTTTTCTTGCAAAATTGAGCAAATACCCCAAAGGCATAATTTTCACTTCTCCGGTTCCACTAATACCTATTGTAAATTCCATTTCCACACCTCAGATGGGAGACCAATTAAATTTGAGGGTTAGAAATATAAGATATTGGCACAGACCGGCAATTTGTTTTAACATGATTTTTCGACTATGGTTATAGCTATAATACCTCTTCTCTTACCTGTAGCTCAAAGTTGGCTTGATCCAGAAATTTTTTGTTCAGCATATCTGCATACTGATTAATAGCTCGCAGGAAGACTCTGAAAGACCAAGAGAAAATGACATAATTACACACTTAAGCTCTGGCACCTTTGTAGATTTGGCATTTCAATTAGATACAATCCCAGGCTGTCTGGAATGTGAACTCTCCAAGTCCTGTGCAAAACTGTGAGCTTTTGCCAATGAAAAGCCTACAGAGTTCTATGCAGATGTTCTCCGAATTAATCAAGGAAATTAGCACATACAGAATAAAAGAAACAGACCAAAAAAAGGAGAAAAGAAAAAGAAAAAAATAACAAAAACAGCTTCTGAAAGTAACATTTGAAAAGTATCACTAAAAAAATCTATTTTAAAAAAAAGGTGCAAATTAAATCCTTTTCCCAAATTGCCATGTCTTACTGTTATATTATTAAATTAATCTTTGCCTAGCTGGCTTTGTAAGTTGCACATTTTGGAGCGCTCTTACACAGGAGCTATCAGAACATTTTGGTGCAATATTACTATTCTTGGAAAGACAGTTTACTCCAGTATCATTTGTCTCTGTACTCCACTTGCTAATTTCAATCACTGTTTACTTGTTAAAAGAAAATTAAAAAGTGTTAGTGGGTATGAAAGTGACTTGACATTAGTAGTCATTTAATTTCCTTATTCACTGATAATATACAATTTTCAGCACATTCTTCAATACTTTCACTTTCACTTTTCTATGATGGCATATATGATTTGGGCTGTCACAAATAACTCCAGAGTATTGTCTTTCACAAGCTTGTTCATTCAGTAGATTTGTTTTATAGCCCTCGTAAGTAAGTGTTCACAATAATAAAGCTTAGTCCAGCTACTTCTTTTTAAATGGCTCTTCTCCCTTTGCACAGAGGCAGGATGCAAGAGGAATTAGCATTAGGTCACAGATAATAAACTTAATTACACTTCCTCTGTTTAGACAGCAGGAAGCAGTCAGAGTATAAAGAAAATCTAGGTTACTTACTAGTTAACTGCTGCTCTCTGACAACATTATGTCTTTAGGTAAGCACACCTGGAGAAGCTCCCTGTTGCCTGGCCATCCCAGAGGGCTAAGGGCCAGAACGCCTGGGAGAAGGGAAGAAGAGATTTCCCACCTGGGCCTTAAAGAGGTCTCTGTCACCACCCACCACCACCACCCACAGGTCATTGCAATTTCTCTCACATGCACGCTGCATTCAGCTCTAAGAAAGGGGATTCGTAGACATTATTTCATCAAGAGATTTATCGGCTGAATGTAGGACCCAGGACAGTCAATGATGGAATTTGTTATCTCAGCCACTAAAGAAAACTGTAGGCAAAGTCATTTGAATTCTTTCCTTAGGACATTAAAATATAATGAGAAAGGAGGAATTTGTATTTTTAAGCAACTATTAATGGAAGGATGTGGTGATCATTGCCTTGTTCATTAACTAAGAACACAAATTGGGCAACCGCATCCATCAGCTCGTAGAGTTGCCAGAATTTGTAAGTCCAGGATGCCCAGTTGATTTGGAAAATGGCTATCATTGCTAAACTTTGTAATTGATTTGGGAGGGGGGCTGAATTTAGGGCATTTAGGACATCTTGACAAATTATTGGATTGTCAGGAAAGTCGTGATGCATTTTTGCATTAAAAAAACACAGAAAAATATGTCATGACTTTCCAAACAGCCTAATATTACAGGACCAGGACAAAAATCATAAACTTTAGGCTATGTCTTATATGTACAGGACACTTGGCACTTCTGCTGTGTCTTCTAGTCCTGGGCTGGGGTCGGCTGTGTCATGTTTGGCCCTTAGAAGTACAGGATGTGGAAATGGGCAGGCGGTGTGGTGGTTAAGGATTCTGGACTCCTAGGTAGCTGACCAGCTGTTCAAGTCCCAGACCTGGCAACTTGCTTTCCTGTATTATTTCTTTCTCTCTCTTTTGCTCACTCTGTCCCTCTGTGGTCAAATTAAAAATAAATAAATAAAGCTCAATAGAATGATTATTTAAAAAAATAATAAAATAAGTACAGGATATGAAGCTAAAAAGTAGTTAGACTATCTTACCCATCCAACCCTTGGCAGCTATGTTCAAAGGGCACTGGGGGATGTGCACTGCATTTACCCCAGAGATCACAGAACATGCTCCCTGATAAGGTATGGAACTTCCTATCATTACAGCTGTGGGTTCCCATAAAGCACAAAAACACAGGGCTTATGACCACTAACAAAAATTTTTTTGTCTTCATTTTTTCGCTTCAGAATTCAGCTGTTCACTAGCGTACTATAGGGTCCTTAAGAGCTTTGAGAAGATATTCTCTCCAGCCTTCTATGACAATAATGACGAGTTTACTAGAACATGCATTATTATTACAGGGTAATTATTTTGCCTCAAGATAGCACCCAAACAGTTGCAATATGCTACTTCTAATTAAGCTCTGGAACAATTTCAGCTAGTTAAATAAAGATATTTCTCAAAATGACTATTTTTTTTTAAAAAAAAAGTCATGCTGAAATAATATTAAGACTGAACAAGAACTTTTTTAATGAACTGACAACTGAGAAAAAGCAGTGCTGAGAGATAGATTCTATAATTTAGAGTCTCTATAAATTTTTTAAAAAGCCAGGACAAAAAACAAATAACATCGAATGCAAGTTGCATGAGGAAAACTAAAGGAAAGATCAAATAAAAACCATAATCAATGCAGTAAACAATGATCAGATAAAGCTCAGGCTCAATGCATCAAGGGGCTACATCACTTCACAGGACCATCCAGGACACACACCAATTACATCCTACAGTTCACACTTAATGGAATTAAAAACTTAGCTACACCCCCGAGTCCACTTGAAGATAAATCAATGACCTAACTAGGCAAAAAGGAATATAAACAGAGACTATCTTTTAGGGGAGAATATCTATTATCCACTGTAATTCATAAGTTATTTCTAATAAACATCAAACTAGGGAAAAATAAGAGAATCATATTACAAGCGTTTGCATAACAATCTGCTTTCAGTTGCAGAGGACTATGGAAAGGATCACAAGCTGAGCAAAGGATGCCTCCTTACTAGACTGAAAGGAAAAGAAGGGTCTTGGAAGGGCTCCACGTAGCTCAAGATCCTGGTTTTGTTTGTTTGTTTCTTTTCTTTTTTCTTTTTTTTTCCTGGGAAACAATGCTGGGAAGGGTGAGGTATGAACAGGCTTTACCTTTGCATCCCTGATGATGTGATGTATGCTGGACACTGCTGGAGCTGGGCTCAGGGTTAGGGAAGCTCCAGACTGTGTAAATGGTAGGAATCTCAAAGACAGAGGCCATGTGTGTTCATCCAAGTGACCTTGATGACAAGTCAGCATCTGGCACATGCTATTTGCTCACCATTGTCACAAGAATGAATGTATGAATGAACTGGCCCAGAAGATCAGGGTCTGACCAAATTGGAGGGCTCATAGAGGCTACCCTATTTGGTACTCTCTGGCTCTCCCTGGAGTCCTTGCATTCTGTATAGACTTTCTATGGCAGGGTTTAGCTCTTTTCAAGTTCTTATTATTCAGATTTCTAAGACATTCAGCATCTAGGGCTGGGCATTAGTCCTTCACTGTCTTTTTTTTCTTTTTTTCTGATGAGAAATTATAATTTTTTTTACATCTTTTAATACATTCAATCACATTATTTAGCTTACAAGGTGATCATTTCAATATGTGAACATTTCTCCCCAGTCTAGTTGATCAAAATATAACAATACTACCTCCCTGTCTCAACAATGCTGTCTCTGTATCCCTCCTCCAAATGTTTTTCCCCAGGCCCCACTCCTCTACACACACCACATCTGGCATACACACCCATTTCTTGTGTTTGTACATCCTTTAGCCTGTCAGTTTCAGTTATAGAGTGTGGACACTCGGTATATATTAATTGGGAACTCGGTATATATTAAGTGGGGACATACAGTGTCTCTCCTTCATAGCCTGGCTTGTTTCAGTCAGCAGTAAATCTTCCATATTCTTCCACTTTCTGTCAAAAGCCTAGGTTTTGTTGTTTTTTATGGCTGAATAGTATGGAATCCTTCACTGTCTTCTCCACCTCCAGATTTTCTTCCCTCATTCTACTCTTGAGCTTAGGAGCTCATTCCCTCATTCATATATCAGGATCCCCTGCTGTATCTAAAAAGACTTCTTACCACTAAGCGTATTCTGAAATGCTCTGATTTAAGGAAACATTAGTTTATTACTAACAGATCTCTCTAAGCTATATTATATGTTCAGGACCACCAACCTGTCAAAACAGAACAAAAACCAACAAACAAAAACACTCTGTCTCCCCTCTGGCAATCTGCTTTTCTCTTTATTCTCTCACTTCAACACTGTAGTGAGTATGCACCAGGACACAATGAACAGAGGTCATGCATAATGCAAGGACATGAGAAAGATGCTTGCAGGGGATAGGGGACCTGGGAGTTGTGGAAGGAACAGTACAGAGAGGTGTTGCTTTCTACTCCATCAGAAAAGTTAGGGACTTGGGAGGAAGAGATCAATTACCTGTGACCCAAACAAGGTATACCTTGAGCCAGGAGAATTAAGTAATTTCTAAAAGTAAAGCTAAATGTGTGAGAATTAAATACTTTCATGAATGCTCTCCCATATGATCAAAATGATTAATAAAAAGGGCAAACCCCTATTTAGTAGAGTTCTTTTGATCATATTTAATATATGGAAGGGTTTATTTATAATGAAAAATTTTAGAAGATAAACATATAAATAAATTATATAGAGAGAAGCATAGGCAAATTAAGTCATCCTAAAAAGATTTAAAAAGTCATAACAAATCTGGAAATTTTATTTTTAATGACTTGATGGAAAGAAATATCCTTCTCCCCAGTCTAGTTGATCAAAATATAACAATACTACCTCCCTGTCTCAACAATGCTGTCTCTGTATCCCTCCTCCAAATGTTTTTCCCCAGGCCCCACTCCTCTACACACACCACATCTGGCATACACACCCATTTCTTGTGTTTGTACATCCTTTAGCCTGTCAGTTTCAGTTATAGAGTGTGGACACTCGGTATATATTAATTGGGAACTCGGTATATATTAAGTGGGGACATACAGTGTCTCTCCTTCATAGCCTGGCTTGTTTCAGTCAGCAGTAAATCTTCCATATTCTTCCACTTTCTGTCAAAAGCCTAGGTTTTGTTGTTTTTTATGGCTGAATAGTATGGAATCCTTCACTGTCTTCTCCACCTCCAGATTTTCTTCCCTCATTCTACTCTTGAGCTTAGGAGCTCATTCCCTCCTTTTCCCTCTGGAGCCTGTTCCTTGATGGAGGACCCTATTTATTATATATCAGGATCCCCTACTGTATCTAAAAAGACTTCTTACCACTAAGCGTATTCTGAAATGCTCTGATTTAAGGAAACATTAGTTTATTACTAACAGATCTCTCTAAGCTATATTATATGTTCAGGACCACCAACCTGTCAAAACAGAACAAAAACCAACAAACAAAAACACTCTGTCTCCCCTCTGGCAATCTGCTTTTCTCTTTATTCTCTCACTTCAACACTGTAGTGAGTATGCACCAGGACACAATGAACAGAGGTCATGCATAATGCAAGGACATGAGAAAGATGCTTGCAGGGGATAGGGGACCTGGGAGTTGTGGAAGGAACAGTACAGAGAGGTGTTGCTTTCTACTCCATCAGAAAAGTTAGGGACTTGGGAGGAAGAGATCAATTACCTGTGACCCAAACAAGGTATACCTTGAGCCAGGAGAATTAAGTAATTTCTAAAAGTAAAGCTAAATGTGTGAGAATTAAATACTTTCATGAATGCTCTCCCATATGATCAAAATGATTAATAAAAAGGGCAAACCCCTATTTAGTAGAGTTCTTTTGATCATATTTAATATATGGAAGGGTTTATTTATAATGAAAAATTTTAGAAGATAAACATATAAATAAATTATATAGAGAGAAGCATAGGCAAATTAAGTCATCCTAAAGAGATTTAAAAAGTCATAACAAATCTGGAAATTTTATTTTTAATGACTTGATGGAAAGAAATATCCTCTTGCTCTTTTTGGTAACAGATTCCTGTCTACAGGAAGTCAGAAGCATCATCTTTATGAAACCTGTCACAACATTATCCATTTAAGAAAATTTAGACCATTGAGAAATGTAAACACTTCACCCTCAAACCCATACAATTAAAAAGACAAACAAAACACAGGATGTTTCCTAACTTCTTCTATTCTGGATAGTTAGTCCTAGTAGCCCCCATTAGAAACAAAATACTGTTACTTCTTGTCAATATTAAATGAGAGGTGAGTTGTAGTGGATGTGTATATATATGTGTGTGTGTGTGTGTGTGTGTGTGTGTGTGTGTGTATGGTTGTTGGAAAAATCATGACACATTTTTAAATAGGAAAATACTTTTCCAACAACCCAATATAAAATGTATACAATTAAAGTCTTAATCCAATTTTATTTATCAATCAATGGTCTCATGCCCATCCATATAAACATTTAGAACCTTCAGAAAGTTGCTCAGCACCACAAAGAAATGATACGTATGTGAGGTGATGGATCTGATAACAGTTTGATTTAATCATCCCACGATGTATACATATATCATAACATCACATTGTATTCCATAAATATAATTATTTGTCAATAAAGTAAAATTTTTTAAAAAACGTTAAAACAAAGAAGCAAAAGTTGCTCAAGTTGTTGAGATTCTCATATTTTCTTTTAATTGTCAGTGCATGTACTTATGAGAGAGAGAGACAGAGAGAAGGAGAAAGCACATTTCAATAGGTATGATCATCCCTCAATCCCTTTCCTCCATTTCCCCTTTCTGTTGGGATTTGGGGTGTGCACACACATATGTCTGGTGTGTTTTTGAAGCCACTGGGCCAAGATTCAAGCCTCATGGTCAGGCACTTGGGACCTGACTCTCTTAACACTAGGCCTTGGGACTGGCCTGAGATTCTCATATTTTTCACTAACAAACGAGAGCCCTATACTAGTGGATCTGATGACCCAATATTATGGTGCCTCTTAGTCCCCTGAAACTTTGTAGGTTTGAGTTTGTTTTTAACTTTGAGAGTAAAACTAAAAGAGATGTCACCATACGATACAAAGTCACAATAACTCTACGATCTCCACTAACACATCACAAAATGTTAATTCATATTTGGTAAAAGAGGAACACATGTCTGATAGTGAATTCTACACTTTTGCAATTCTTTCGGGGACAGGCTGGGAGTGGCTAGGAAAGGCTTTGCCTAAAGAAGAAACATGGGGAGTTCCAAGGCTCTCAACAGCATGAAGTTTCCAGAGGAGGTCCTGCCCTCCTGGCCTCTCATCCCTCCACCCACTCTGTCCTTACACTAAAAGGTCTGAGGGATGCCATGTGGCTCTAACAGGAGACTAGCCTCAAAGGCTGCCTATTGGAAAACAATGTGTGAGCCATAAAAGCAGCACACAGTCCTAAATAATTATGTGTTAATTGAGTAGAGGGGGAACTTAGCAAGTGGAAAGTAATCAGGAACCAATTTAACTATTACAAACTCCTGGCACAATTACAGGCACTAAAATGACTTGATTATGATGGAGCCTCAGGCATTTTTAGCATCTCTGTTACTCAGTGTTTGCTGCCAATAAACCTAGAAGATGAGGTGCCTCATTACTACAGAGGGAAAAATATGGTGAAAAGCATTGAACTTCCAGTGGAATACAAAGCCTCATTTCTCAAATTGTGAAGCTGTGGGGTTTATTTTATTCCTTCCCTAAACTTACTTTAAGTTACATAATTAGATTGTACAGTTCAATATAAGGGCATTTAAATACCTCTGGCATTAAAACAAGTCACTTGGGGGAAAAATTGCATCTTTTAACAAAATGTTTTGCCTAAAATGGGTGGAAAAAAGGAAACAAATTAAAAGTGACAGATTCCATCCCTGCAGAACAATGAGTCAAGTAATAGTAGCTGGAAATTTGCCTTAAAATGATTTCCGCATAATTCAGGAATGCTGGGAAGAGGCAATTTAAGGTGAAGTGATAAAAGAGATGCAGGGAATGTCACTTCAATTAAACGAGAAGGAGAGATAACGAATGCTATATTTCAGCTGATCAGTCTTCTACCACATCGCCTCATCTGGCAAGGTGGCTCTTTGGTAACGGTGGTAGCTAAATAGGGTCGAGGCTTTCTACCGTGGGACCTTGACTGGGGAATGAAAACCACATGTGCAGAAAGAGGTGACTTCTAAGAAAGAGCCCAAGTACAGGAGAGGTGAAGTAACACACAGAGGCTGGGGTCTGGGTGAGACCTGCCTCGCTTCTTTGGTATTTGGGAAGTAGGAGGAAGACTGAAGTCATTACAACTCTCTGGGACTGAAGCTACCAGGGTCAGCTGGAGAGCTGGAGAGCATTTCTGTAGGAGAGTAGAAATGCTGGGTGTAGAGTCTGCATATTAGCTGGTGAGTAACAGGGGACCTTGACGACTTTAAAGCAGGTAAGAAGGTAAGAAATACTTGTGGTTAGGTGCAGGTAAGCCAAGGTTCAATTGCTATTATTTCTTGTCTGCACTAGATTGAGTTTTTTCCCCTAAGAATCTTTATTTCCTTCTTTTTTTTTTTTTCCTTAAATCAATATAGGTTTAAACAGTCATCAAACTCTTAAGTATAACTCCATATGCCCTGAATCTTTTTGCTGGCCAGCCCTCGCAGAGCAGACTTGGCTGTGATGCCAATAGGAAGAGGGAATTCCCAGAGACTGTCAGCTCCACACTTAGGTTATGTCATCCCCACTGTGGGGACTCTATGAGTGGAGACTCACTGAGACCACGTGAGGTCTATTAGTCTGGTTCCTGCTAAACAGACTGGCATGCTGGATTTGTGCTCTGCTCCAAGTTCCTCCTGAGTCAGAATTTGTGACCAAAGAATCACTGTGGACTAAATATAAGAAATCCTAAAAGTGGCCCAGATCTGACCATGGGTTCTCCTTTCATCCTCCTGACATCCCCCTCTAGTTTCTGCTGCTTTGCTGCTAAGCAATTATAGAGCACTTCTCATGTTCTAGGCACAGAATCACTTCCATATAAATCTTTTCTTAATGTTCACAAGCCTTGTGGGGTGTGAATCTCCAAACATTTTACAAATGAGGAAACAGGCTCAGAGAAGCAGATTCACATTCTGGAAGGCACAGCAGCCTAGACCAAAGAAAGCTGCTGCCACCCTATCTTGCTGACATCCTTAGAAATTTCAACCAGTGTGGTTGGCACGATTCAAACAAATACCCACGAGTGTTTTGCTTTTACATTGTATTAAGGATAATTTTCAGCATATATAAAAGTAGACAGCATGATAAGTGACCCATGTACCCTTTGCTCAGCCTCAACAACAATCACCGTCTATCCATAGTTGTGTCATTTGCAACCTCACCCTGCTCCCTTATTATTATGTTTTTTTATTTAAAGCCCTTATCTTTCAGAGCACATTTAGGTTCCCAGAAAAACTGAGTGAAAAGTACAGAGCGTTCCCATGGCTTCTCTGACCCCCACAAATGCCCAGCCTCCCCTGCTATCAACAAACTCCACAGACCGGTATATTTGTTCCAACTGATGAAGCTACACTGAGACCAAATGCCAACTATCACTCAAAGCCCATAGTTCACATTAGCGTTCATTCTTGGTGTTGAACATTCTATGACTTTTGACAAATGATGATGATATGTATATACCACACTGCAGGACCATAAAAAGTGTTTTCACTGGTCTGAAAATGAAGCCGGTACCCCACCTATTTCATTCCTCCCTCCTAGCCCCTGACAACCACTAGTCTTTTTATTGTCCCCATAGCTTTTCCTTTTCTAGAATGTCTTAGAGTTGAAATCACACAGCATGTAGCTATCCAGATTGGCCCACAGCTTTTCCTTTTCTAGAATGTCTTATAGTTGAATTCACACAACATGTAGCTGTCCAGATTGGCCCATATTATTTTTATGTTTTCTAAGTTGTTATTATTTTTTTTAACCAGGTTTAAGGCTCTCAAAGTTTAAACCACTTTGCGGCAAAACTCAATAGACTCCTAACTCAGCAGCAGAAAACACCTGCCTCACACAGACTTCATGGGTCATTTGCAGTGCCCACGTGAGCAGGCATTAGGGTGAGTGCTGGCCTGTGCGTCTAGCTAATGCTCACACTGCATCTCTGCTGCTTAGGTCTTAGGTGATTGTGTGTAGATCACTTAGCTCTCAGGATCTTGGTCTTCTCATATATAAAATGAGCTAGTCACAGCAACCTCACTAGGCTCTTGTGAAGTCTCCACATCTCCAACAGAGCAGTTGCCCCGTGAATGGCACTGACGATTGTCATAACTAACATGCATACATTTTTATCTATACAATCTTGTAGAATAATTGGAACTGATAGTCAACTTCAGCTATTTATTGCCAGGCCAAGGCTCATCTGGGTGGAATTGCGCTTCTTACACCAGCTGCAATGGTCCCCACCCCCCCATCCCCCATCCTTCGGAGCAGGTCTCAGTAAATTATGGCCCAAAGTGTGTTTTTGTGAATAAAATGTTTTGTTTTAATGTGGTAAAACACACATAACATAAAACTTAGCATCTTAAGCATTTTTAAATATATGTCTCAGTGGCATTAAAAGCACGTTCACACTGTTGTGCTACCATCCTCATCATTTGCCCACAGAACTCTTTTCATCTTGCAAAACTGAATGTTTATACTGTTAAACACTAACTCCCCATGCACCTCTTCCCCAGTCCCCTGGAAACTACTCTTCAACTTTCCATTTCTATAAACTGGACTACTCTAAGTTCTAGACACACGTGTTGCCTCTACTTTCATGCTGTGAACATGGAAATACAAATATCCCATCACGTCCCTGCTTTCAATTCTTTTGAGATATATTCAGAAGTGGAACTGCCAAATGATATGGTAATTCTATTTTTTCAGAAACCACCATACTGTTTTGCATAGAAGCTGCACCATTCTACACTCCCAGAAATAGTGCACAAGGGTTGTAATTTCTCCACATCCTCAGCAACACTTGCTATTTTCCTTTATTTGGGATTGTACTCACTCTAGTGGGTGTGAAGCAATATAAGCAAAGTTTTATTAGAACACAGTCATAGGTTGAAGTCCCTGTTTCCTTGTTGACTGTCAGTGGGGTCTACTCTCTGCTCTCAGAGTTTGCCCACATTCCTACTCATGCGGCCCCCTCCATTCAAGACAGCAATGGCATGTGGTGTCATCATGTTTCATATCTCTCACTTCTGCTACCAGCCAGAGAAAACTCTCTCCTTTTAAAGGGTGTGTGTGATTAAATTAGGCTCACCTGGACTTAAGGTCAGCTAATCAGTTATCTAATATTTTCAAGATCCCTTTCTAAGTGTAAGATAATATAATTATAGCCATGAAATGGCATCATATTCACAATTTTGTCTAAACTCAAAGGGAAGAGACTGTACAAGGATGAAAATCCTGGGATCATTAGATTTCGGCCAACCACTATAGATGTGCTCTTTTTCTGGCTGATCACTCAGAGTTGCAAAGCTCAATGCCAAGTTAGTTCCTTTCACCCCCTCTTGCCTTTTCCTGCAGCCCATGTCCCTAGAATGGCTGGCTCCTTGGGGTTCTTTCCTTTGTTAGTCCCAGTGCCATGGAAAACATTTCTGAGATGACAGACTCAGTTCAGTGAAGGGGAGGTTGGAAGATAAAGCAGAAACTACTAACCTGAAGCATAGCTTGAGGTAATGGAGTGACTCTTTCAGAAGGCTGCAATCTACCTGAGTGACACTTTCTATTAACAGGCATAACCTTATTCTAAGACTGTGATGTTGTCTTGATTCCAACCTCATTTGTTTGCTGGATTCAGTGTAGCAATATAGACCAGAAGAGCTCAAGAACTGAATAATGATTTTCTTCCCTATACCATTCTAAAAACTGTACCCAAATATTCCTTTGTATTTATGTAATTTCTCCAATCCACACACTAAAGAGATGTAGCTTTCCTTGTACTGGCAGTGACACGATCCTGTACAGTAAGTTATGGAACAGGAATGTCCAATGATCATATTATAATCCTAGGCAGAGACATATAAAATTGGACAGTATCATATCTTGGAGGTCATGGCCACAGGCCGCATCTAGCCTTCTGCCTGTTTCTACAAATAAAATTTTAACAGCACACAGCCACACCTATTCATTTTCATATCGCCTGTTGCCATCAAGGCTTCTGTTACAACAGCAAAGCTGAGTAGTTGCAATAGAGATCATACAGCCCACAAAGCTGAATAGTCTATCATTTTAACATATTCACAGAGAGAAGATATAACCATCAACTCCTAACTCTAAGGAGAGTTTCTACTACTTTCTCCCTGTAAATTAAACAATCCTTTCCTAAATTCTAGTTAAAATCTGCCACCTTTTATTATTGAGGCCATTTGGTCTTGTTTATTCTTTCCTGGGCATACAGTCAACTACTTCAAATCCTTGAATGCAGTTATCAAGCAATCCTGAGCTTTCTCCTCAACAAAAGCCCTAACTTGAGATTTAGAAGAGTGGGATTCCAGCTGTGGCTGGTGTCAAGAAGCAGCTTAGTATGGTGCTTAGAGCAGGGAGGCCAAGGATAAACCAATGGAGATGAAACCCATGCTCTGCTACAGACCAGCTAGCAGTATAGACCTTAAGCAGGTTTCTTCAGCTTCTGTATGTATCAAATGTGTATCAAGAGTACACTGGCCTCCTAATGTTCACAATAAAATGAGCTAAAATTGTGTACAGTGCCTAGAAGAGTTCCAGATACACAGCAAGCAGAATGTGTTAGACAGTCTGCAAATTACTTTCAAGTACTTCAATAGAGAGTGCTTGCTTAAGGAATATACTGAGTCTAGTTAGCTGGTGACCAACCTTTAATAAGAAAATCACACTAGAAAAACAGTGCTTTGGCTACTTTTATTTTGATCAAAACCAGAAGCATTCGACTAATAACTGTCAGAAATGATTTTCTTTTATGAAATTTGAATTTCTTAATAAGTATAATGACTGAGAAAAATGGGCTCTCTTCATTAAAATCAATGCTATGCAAGCTATGTGAAAGAGCTAAAATATTTTAGAGACTCTCCCCATTCTTAGGGTATTTGGAATAGGATGTCTGAATCTAAGAAACTCAGTGTCAAGGGACAGTGCCCAGCGCTTGAGCCTATATTCTAGTGTCAAGCCACAGGTTTTTAGGGCTCTGGCTGCCTGATGATGCCTATAAGCTTAAATGCACCTTACTGCCACAACAGATTCTCATCTGTCTCAACGTGAATCATTCAAGGCATAGGCAGAGCACCTGAGATGGCAGAGAAAGGGCTTCACAAAGCCTGAGAACAGACTATGTGCACTGGCTCTGAAAGAGGTTTTCATAAATGCCTATGTGTAGCAGACTTCGATCTGAGGCTTTCTCTAATTCTAACCTGGTAGAATTCTGTGGTAAGAGAAGAGCTAATGTCTACCCACTTCTAATGATAAACAACTCATAGTATCTGAAAAAAACAACTTAATGCCTGCCTATGGTCAGTCTCAACATTGGGGCTTTTTCCCTTATTCAGGCATGACTTGGCACTGGATGGAACTTAAGCTGCTACATCTGCAAAATGGATTTAGAAAGAAAGCTTCCTTAAGATGATGTAGGTATGAGTCCCCAGTTCTGTCCTGAAACCTCAGTGAGGGCCAAACAAGGAATGTCTTCCCAATTTACCTCTTAGAAAATCAACTTTCTAGGTGCTTCTGCATTCTAATATTGACAGAATGCTTTAATGGATGTCTGATTAATGGCAAGTACGAGATGACAGGCAGATGACAGTTAAAGACACTTTATGTTTCCCAGGAGATGTGGCAGTGCTAAGTTGTCAACTGAATTTTAGATGGGTGATTTCTGCTCAGCCCATCTTTTTGTCATTTGAGGGCCAGGGGTTGAAGGCATCAGAAGCAGTTTTCTCTTCCCACGAGGGGCTTCTGGGAACTAGTTTTCTAGATTACAACCCCCCACCCCCCTATGGCCTTGAGAGTATCATTGTTTTCCTATTGTTTCTTGATCTGGTGATAACACACACCTAAGTGGAGAGAGCTACCATTCCCACCTTCTAAAGAGCAGCACCCTCCCTCATGGTAGTTCTTTCTTTCTCTGTTGCAACACTTTAGAGTGATCCAGCAAGACTTGGGTGCATAGTGGCTTCTTTCACAGTTGGCCGGTCCACCACTCAGGAGTGAGGAACATGCTGGACACCAGCTCAGGTGCTCAAATACACCATATAAGAATGGGTCCTTGTTTTTCTCATGAAGAAGAGAGCTAGCACTGATCAGCCAACTCTTGCATGCTACTTATTGGGCCAGGAGCTCACATGTTCTCTCTCATTTAATCTCCCTAACTTGTGGTGGGAAATGAAGTATCACTGAGGTTCACTCTTATCCCTGGCTAATAGGCAGCACAGAAATAAGAAGCCAAATCGCTGCCTTTTCTTCTCTACACTCCTGTGGATCTGCACCTCTGCAGAGATCTCTGTATGAGATCGTCTATGAGCCAAGATGTCACCCTTTACCATACACCAAATCTGCTGATGGCTTGATCTTGGATTTCCAGACTCCAGAACTGTGAGAAATAAGTTTCTGTTGTTTATAAGCTAGCTAGTCTTTTGTTGCAGTAGTTTAAAAAGACTAAGACACCAGCTAGCTCAGGCAAGAGTATTTTTACCCACAGTCCTGCCCTAGTTGCAACTGTTCCTATCTACAGTAAGGGGGAGCCATGGAACTCCAAGAAGTTATCAGAAAGACAGAGGACCTGGCTACATGGTCTGGCAATGCCGAAACCCAGGCTTGTGCACTTCACACAAGCACCAGCACACAGATTTAACTGAGCTGCCTGGTATTACTATAAAAGTTCCCTTTATAGCTAACAATGTTTGGCTTTTAGCACCTACATCAGGAAACTACCATTTAAACAGCCCACGTATGCTTTTGCCTGATTGGCTGAAAGGCGCTATAAGCGCTTTGCTCAAAGCACTGGAATTATCAATGGAGAGACAGTCCCCACTGGAAGGGACATTCCCAAGAGCCTGGAAGAAGGGCATGGAGCAAGACAAGACAGCATAATAGAGCACAGCCTCGGGCATATCAATAAAATCACTTGGCAGAGTGGTTATAAGGATGACAAGATCTCTGTCTACTCAGCTCTGATGTTTGTGGTTTTGTTGTTGTTATTGTCCCTCTTATGTTTGTGTCTTCACATGTCATAAATTCTCACCCAAACTTGAGGATATTAGAAGGTGGAGCCTTGGGACAAGCAGATGGCATAATAATTACATCACTGAACACAGTTACCATGGTTTGAGTCCCAGACCTGGTGGCTAAAAATTCAAGTCAGGCACAATGTGTGTGCATGCCCAAGATCCTAAGAGAATGGAGGAAAAGGGATTGTGGCGTGACCATCCTCCTTAGTGGGGATGATTTCTTGCTTTTCCATCTCTCTGTCTCTCTTTGTCTTTCCTGCAAGCGCATGCACCCTATAACAAAAATCTCTCTCTAAAAAAAAAAGAACGTGGGGCCTTTGGGAAGTGGTTGGGTCACAAGGATGGAGACCTTATGAATGGAATTGATGCCCTAATAAAAGTAGCCCAAGAAAACTCTCCAACCCCTTCTATCATATAAGGACACGGTGAAAAAAAAAATGCTATGTGAGTAGGTCTATAAGTCAGGAAGCAAGCCTTCACCAGACACTTTATCTGCTGGTGCCTTGGACTTAGACTTCTGAACTGTGGAAAATAATTCCTGACGTTTATAAGCTACCCAGTCCACAGGATTTTGCGGTAGCAGTTTTAACAGATGAAGACACCAGCTTTCCCAGAAATGGTATTTTATACACAGCCTTGCACTAGTTACAGCTGCTCCTCTCTGGGCTAAGTAGGCACCATGGAATTCCAGGAAGGTATCAGAAAAGCATAAGTAGATGCTATCCTCCACCTTGTATCCAACTGTGGAAAAAGCAGGACCCAGGACATGCTTAGAAAGGGGATGAGTTGAGGGTTGACTTTCCAACTTCAGGAAGAGACTATGAATGTATGTGTTTGATGAGGTTATTATTTAGGATCATTGGGAGCTGGATGGGGCAGGTGATCAGAAGGTATCAGAAACACCCACAATTTGAAAGACAGATTGAAATTGACACAAGGTGAAGCATTTGTCAAAGGCCAAACCTTAGAGGCTTGGCTGCAGCTGATGTTCTCTGCTCTCAAGACCATCTGCTCCAGGGAGCAGGCAGAACACTGTATAAGAGAACAGAGGGTCAAGATGAGGGTAGAAGGAGAAATAAACACTATTCTTCAGGTTGATTCATTCCACTTGCCCAGAGGTCACAGACCTTCTCACACAATGCAAAGGTGCAGATACACAAGAGTACAGAGAAGGAAGGGCAGTATTCTGGCTTTTTATTTTTGTCCTGTTGCCTAGGGCCAGGGATGAAACTCATTGATCTTTCATTTCCCAGCACAAACTGAGGAGAGTAAATGAGAGAGTATAAGTGAGCTCCCAACCCAATGGGTAGCATGTAAGATCAATGTTAGCTCACATCTCCTTCATGAGAAAAACAAAGGCCTGCTCTTCTCCTATGGTGTATTTGAGCACCTGAGCTTGTGTCCAGCACACCCCTCACTGCTGCGTGGTGTCCAGGCCAACTGTGAAAGAAGTCACTATGCACCTGAGTCTGGCTGGATGACTCCAAGGTGAGGTGTTGCAACAGTGAAGAAAAGAACTACTGTGAGGGAGGATGCTATTTTTGAGGAGATGGGAAATGGCTCTCCCTAGCTTAGCAGTATCAAAAATTTACAGTCATGGGGCAGATGGTGGTACAGCCATAATGCAACTGAACCTGCATGGGAACATCTCAGGGTCTCCCTATACACACTAGGTGCATGCATGCCCATGATCTAGACTGGCTGAGGCTAGGTGGATTGTGGTGTGAAGATTCTTTCGAAGGTGCCTGTGTCTCTCTATTTCTCTCTCATGGAAGAAATAAGTAAGCTTAAACTATTTACAACTGCAATGAATCTAATGACGTTTTTACATTGAAACGAATTAAATCCTGATAAAACTGCCACTTTGGACAAAATCCACAAATGTCAAATTAAATCAAGAGAAGGGTACGATAATCCTGCTTTGTGCCAATTTATTCTTAGGGCCACAGGCAGAAATCACCAGGAATCCTGGATCCCTGCCTGGCTTGTGTTGAAAGAAGGAAGGTCAGCAACAGGGAAAGTCTAGATCACATGGAATCAACACAGAGAAGTCTTGGCAAATATTTGTAGTTGTTTTAAGTATTCCAGACAGATTCAGTGATCTTCTTGATTATATTAGACTCTTGTGCTGCTATAACAAACTTCTACAATTTAGTGGCTTAGAACAGCACCTTTTTTTTTTCTTTTTAAAAATTTGCCAGAGGGAATATGCACTTGCCAGAGAGAGACAGAAGGAAAGGATGGAAGGAGAAAGCACTCCCCATCTCCTTCCCCCCCATGGGGCATGGTTATGCCACAATCCCTTCTCCTCTCTTTCTCCATTCTATTGGGATTTGGAGCATGCATGCACACATACCTTGCATGTTTTTCAACCTGCTGGGGCAGGATTTGAACAATGCAGCTGAGCATGCAGGCCATGGGGCCGGCCTAGAACAACACAAACACAATACCTTACACTTCTGGATGTCAGAACTCTAAAACAGATCTCCCTGACTTAAAACTGAGCTGTGAGAAGGGAGTATAGGGGAGAATCCATTTCTTGCCTCTAGAGACTTCTTACATTCTATTTGCAACCTTAATATCCCTGGTTTTGTAGCATACCATATATCACAGGATCTGGGAATTAGGACATAGATCTTTGGGGACCTCTTATTCTGCCTACCACACTGAAATAAGCAAACCATCTGGCAACTGTAACACCTGTATGGGTCTAAAGAACTGATATCATGTGTCTCTCCAAGCTCCAGCAACCTGAGTTTTTTCCTAAGCCTTTGTATTGTTCACTATTCCTTCTGGGAATGAGCCTGTCTCCTGGGAGTCAGGGTTCCCATTCGGGCCATTTCTGTATCTTCCATACCATACTCGATATATATAGTAAGTTTCTCAGTCAACATCAGAGTAGTTGATTACTAATTACCAGTCCCAGCCTATGAATAACATTGCTAATACTGCATTTTCTTATAAGATGGCTGAGTAACATGGTTAGCAAACTTTTTCTGTAAGGAGACAGACAGTAAACCCATTAGGTTTTTTTTTTTTTTTTTTTTTGAGATTTTCGCTATAGGGCGCATGCACTCGCCAGCCAGCCAGCCAGAAAGAGAGAAATCACCCCCAGGGGGGATGGTCACGCTGCAATCCCTTCTCCTCCATTCTCCTCTCAGGATCTTGGGCACGCATGCACAGGCGCCCGACGTGAGTTTTAAGCCACCGGGTCCGGGACACGAATCGCAGTCGACTACGTGGGAGTCCAGCGACATAGCCATTACACTAACTGCTGGTTCCCACCCATTAGGTTTTGCAGGTCATGTGATATCTTTTGCTGCTATTCAAATGCAATGTGAAAACAGCCACAGACAATAGTAAATGAGTGGGCATGCCGATGTGCCAATAAAATTTTATTTATAGACACTGAAATTGGAATTTCATACAACTTTCATCTCTCATGAAATATTATGCTTGCCTTTTTTTTTTTTTTGCCAATCCTTTAAAAATGTAAAAACTACTCAAAGCTTGTGTAACACACACACATAAAATAGATGACAGGATCTGGCCCATGTGCTGTAGTCTGGCAACACCTGGGTTAGAACATTATGTCTGTGCCTCACACATTCCAGAAGTGGCTGGGAATGGGTGATGATCTGAATTTTGGACAGGGGTGGGGAAGAAGGTTTCAAAGAGGACAAGCCTTCTGCTTGGTGCCCCAGGGTGGAAAAGAGTCATTTACAGCCATGGGGTATGGGGTCAGAGGGCTCTTCTAGGAAATAAGTCCCTATGTTTTGCCTAAGACACCCAGGGTTTAGGGGAGATCTTAGACCAGGTAAAAGGTCAACATATACATTTGGAACCTGACCTGAGTCCTATATAAACAAATCCTTGGAATGGCTGAAAGGCCACCAAAGAGATTTTAGAACAAGGGGAAGAAAAGAAAGGGATAGAATAGAGCCTTGGAGAATGCCAATCCCATTCTTCTGGGGGGAGGAAAATGAGCCTGTAAGGGAGAAGAGAAAGATAAAGCAGGAGAGAGGAAAGAAGAGAAAGAGAGAAGAGAGGGAGGAAGATAGGGAAAGCGGAGAGAGAAAGAGAAGGAGGGAGAAGAGGAACCAGGCATACCAGAGAGAGGCAAGTGGGGAAAATGTAGACATGAAACACGTAACAAGAAATCATGTCATCACAGTGTTCAGGACTGGAAAGGGTGATGACGTGGGTTTATAGGCAGGAATATCATTGGTAACTGCAGTAGAACAGACTTTGGAAGCACAATGAGGAAAGGGTGGGAGTGGGATCAAAGAGCAAATGAGTGTCAGGGACCTGATGGCAGTAACCTGTGAGGCCCAGCAGTGAAGAAGAGAACAAGATGGGGATGCCCACAGTAGGGGTGAGGGTGGTCTTAAAGGAACATTTGTAAGGTGAGCTTATACTAATGTTGAAGGACAATCCCCGGAAAGGCTGCTGAGGAGGTGGAGGGACTATTCAGAGTCCGGCAAAGCCTGGGTTCCTGTGGGCAATGCTGGGGCAGACTTATTTCCACATCTGCTTCACCTAGTACTTAACAAATATTTCTAGAACAAATGAGTGCCTAAATGATGTCACAGCCAGATTTTAAACTTAGGCTTCACCACCTTAATCAACATCACCACTCTGCTCCCTGGTACCTCTATTTTCACTGTCCCCAGTACACCTTGTGCTCACCCTGTCTGCCTTGAGCCATTCCTGTGTTGCTCCCCAGTTTACATCTCCCCGCCTCCCTTCTCCGGCTCTGACCTCATTCTGGGTTCTCCATCCTGGTCCACAATGCCGATTTGATGCTATCAAACCTGACATGTTCCCAGCCACGTGGCTGCGCGTGAGGGAGCCCTGGGCATCTCGTTCCACTTACGCAACTGCTCTTTGGCTGCACCAGCCTGTGTGTTGGCTGCCCATGCCTTCCCAGTCAGCCTCTGGAAAGGCTCAAAATAGATTTTAAGCAACTCCACATCTGCCTCTGCTCATTCTGCCAGATTCCTTCTCTCTTGTGCTCTTTTTTTTTTTTTTAACTGACCCCTTTCTTTCTCTCATACTCGTATTTTAATCATATGTGCATGCTAAAGAGGGTAGGGGCGAATCAAAGGACCAGTATCAGCAAAGCCAACCCCCGGAGTGTCAGCTGCTGCAAGGAAGAAAGGAGAAGGGATGAATGGAGTAGTGAGCACTGACTAGTGCATGAGGGCCCTGGGTTCGATCTCACTTACTCTCTATTATAACATGCTGAAAAGGCAGATTCCATTGCCTATAAAGTACGATGATTATGGGCCATCTCACAGGTTGGTTGAAGATGGAAGAAGATATAAGACAAGTGGACAACTGAACAATGTTTTGCATCCTACTGTTGCCCCTCTACCCAGGAGTCTGTGATGCTACGAGTGAGTGAGCAACTCCAAGGTTATGCTGGATGCAGGTATGGAGCAAAGGCCACTGTCTGTCTACTGCAAAGCTCATGTTAGACAAAATTAACAAAACGAAGCTGCTCAAACACATTGCTGCACTACACTCTGCTTCTGCAGAGCAGGGCACAAAGGGGGTTCAAGAGCCGCTTTACCTGAACAAGAATATAGGGAACTAGCCATTATGTGTCCTGTTGCGTATATCATTCAGGACTTCCTTATTCTGTCTAGTAAATTGCATTCACCAATATGAGTCCCATTTTCCATATTACTACAGTTTTTACTACCTGAATTTGGCCACAGTGATGGTGTGCATTGACTTTACTATTAACAAGAGGCAATTGGGTGATCATGGGCTAATGATCATCTACCTTCTTGATGCTAAGTGACTTATTACCCATAAACACATGCGGGAAGTGCTCTGGGAAGCTACTGCCAGCCAAACACATGCAAGTTAAGCTTCTTAATTGAAAATATAATCTGTATTGCAGAGATTAAAATATATTGGATTCATTTTGGCTCTATTCTTCCCCATTGCCCCACATACATTTTCTTTATGCTACACAATCAAATTAGTTCCCCTGCTACGGAAATTATTTCAACACAATAAATCAATTTTATAGTGAAGCTATGACTGAATGTCCTATTTAAAGGAAAAGCAAATCAGGGATGGAAACAATTTTCTTACTGATGTGATCAGTATTTGCACCATATGCCTTTGGCGATCTCCACTGGGTTTATCTTCTTTTTTTAAATTCCTCTTTGTTGTCCCGGGGCTAGCTTTAGTTTTGTCTGGTGGAGAAAAAGCAGGTTGGCAGATTCCTGTCTGTCAAAATACCAGAGCAAGGCTTACAGGGTCAACCATGGCAAAGCTGGCTTTATAATTCCAGTCTCTGCTCCGCTATCCTGGAGAGAAGCTTCTCCCTATGAAGAACAGCACAGTTTTCCAGGCACTGTCTGGCTTTTTTCATGCTCAGTTTATTTATTTTCATAACACATAATAGTCACTGACACTATGTAATCTAGATTCATGTTTGGCGGATTACTGCCTTAGCCCTTGCCTAAGTAGAAGGCAAGCTCTTGGAAGGCAATGGCTTGGTCAGTCTTATTTAGCATTATATCCCCAGCAATTTAAAATAGAGCCTAGCCCAAGTGTCCACAATAGTCAAAATATCTAATAAAATGAGGTAATGATACCACATTAACTCTAAACATGGTGAGCTTCATGCTAGCTGGAGGAAGGTGAGGGAAGGAAAACTGTTCATCAGGGAAGACCTTGGCACTCTGGCACATGCGCTCATATGACGAACACAGTTGTAGATCTCACTGATCTTCTTCAAGTCCTTCTCCTGCACTGGGCCCTTGTGCTGCTACTGTCTCTCCCTGGATACATGGTCGACTCCTTCTAATCCTTCAGCTCTCAGACATCCCAGATACACTAGTCCCTTGGTAAATGTTCCTAAAGGACCACGGGGTTCTACTTTGGGTGCCTGGGTCACATTTGTCATTACATAGTCACTCGTTCGGTTGTTTAAGCAATGCCCAGAGTGCCTCCTTAGAGTCTCAGATCCTGAACACTGGTCTCTACATCTCACTGGTTCACATTGGCATCTAGCACTCTCTGGCCCTTAGCAAGCAGTCAATGCCAACTTGAATAGAGAAAGAATGAGTAAATGTGGCAATGAAAATATTCAGAAGTTCATTTATCATTTTTGATCTGAATACTACTGAACTAGCAAATCAGTACCAGTTGTATCATTACATACATTTCTAATCTAAGGTGGAAAAAGGGAGGGAAGTAACTGAACAAGAACTGTGCTCCATACATACTGCTGGCTGCATTAAAGACTATCTTCCCCCAGTATAACAGCTTCTCATCCTAAGGATCATCTTCCTTATCATTCAACATAGTGAAGTTAGAGTCCTTCGTACAAATTCCACTGGCATCAATTATTGCGAACCTCACAGCATGGCAGCTGTTGTTGCTTTGGTTCCTGGGGACTCAAAGCTACAAACAGATGTCCTCTAATACCACACAGGACAGGCAAGGCCCCACTAGTAGCAAGTGAGTGGGGTTTACAGAATACACAGGCATGTGTGTAAATTTGAAAGACTTACTGCTGTAGGAGTTTCAAAGCAGGCTAAGTTCATTATCTCAACTAACCAAACTATGAGATGGCTCTAGTGTTCACGCTAAATCGTTATTCAAGAAGCTACAGCACAAGGCGGTTACAGTGAATTTCCTGTTCAGTATTATCAGTGACTGAATGTGAACTGAAATTCAGAGCTCCTAACTCTGGACAATATTCTCATGACCTCACTGTGAATTCTGTAATTTGAAAATTGTTTCAGATGAGCAGAGAAGCAGTGTCCTGCATGAGCAAGCTGGATGTCTGAATATTATCTTAGGAACATGGCAAGTAAGTGAAGATAGAAAAACAAATTTCAACAAATCGAAAGATTCTGTACTATGCCAAATATTAGAAAAACAATTCAACACTCCTTTTTTTTTTTTTTCTAAAAGGTTGTAGTGGACTAAGCCAATTTTTCCTGGCCTGAATTCATATGCATGGACATTACCCTAAAAGATAAGGGTTGTTTTTACCTTGAGATTTTTGAATAAGAACACAATGCGTGTCCTTGTACCCATACCCACAGGCTTATACAAAAATATACATTTAATGAGGTCACAGAGTTAATATCGAACTGTCTGAAATACACAGTGTGGGCCCAGAAAAACTGTCAGCAAAGTCTCAAAATAGCTTTACTAAGGTCTGTCAAGTTTTGGGAAATAATCCAGAAAAATGATACAAGAATATACACAGAAGAGTCAGCTCATTTTAGCTAATGACAGCACAGTGAACAAGTTTGTGGGTGAAAACGAGGGGTCTTTGAAAAGTTCACAATTACTGCTTGTTATGAGAAAAACTATGCATGGATTTAAAAAAATTTTGGACCAAAAAACCCTCATAGTTTAAGTCCATTATTTTCCACGAACTTTGTAAACTATTCTAGTATCTGATTATTTGAGGAGAATGATTATATCCCATGTTGACACTTCATTTGGCCTTGGGAGAATCCTTGTTCTTGGTGGAGGAGTGGCTATTTCCAAGTTCACCCACCCACATGACTATAAGTACACTTGGGATCAGTAGCAAGAGCAGAGGAGTTGTGAGCTGCAGTCTGACTGATGGCTTTACCCTGTGCTTTGTCCCTGAATGTGCATTTCAAGTTTTTAGCAGGATTGATATTGTATATGTGCTGCCAAAGTGAGCACCAGGATTGATATTGTTTCACAGAACCACATTCGGGTAGTCTGTGGACCCCATCCTTTTGAGTGTAGGGTAATACATCTTTGCCCAAATTACTCACTGGCCCCCAAAATAAACCCAAGGTGCCACAAAAATAACAATCCACCAACAGTTCTTTGAAGTCTGAAAAAGAGGTGCTAACAGACGGAGTGGTGGTGAGGGTGCTGAATTCCCACATGGCAGTTTGAGTCCTGGACTCGAGTCCTGGTAGCTTGCTTTCTTACATTCCCTCTCTCTGATCAAATTTAAAAATAATAATAATAAATAAAAATAAATAATTAAAAATAAAAAGTATGAAAAAGAAATGAAGCAAAACCATGTTTGCTTGTTCTTTAAATTTGCCAGAGGGTCTGTACACTTGGTAGAGAGAGAAGAGAGAGAGAAACAGAGACAAAGAAAGCAAAGAAGCAACCTCCATGGGACATGGTCCCTTCCCTTCCTTCTCTCCTTTTGGGATTTTAGACGAACATGTACAAGTACCTGACATGTTTTGCAAGCCATAAGGTCTGGGACTCAAACCACATAGTTTGCCATGTGGGATTCTACCACCAGAACCACCTAAGACCAAGTAACAATTGATCCATTATTTTAAAATGTTTTTAAACTTTTGTTTATTTATTTTTATTCATTTATTTAAATTTGACCAGAGAGGGACAGAGTGAGAGAGACAGACAGAGAGAGCAGGAGAAAGCAAGTAAGCAAGTCCAGAACTTGAACCGCAGTCAGCCATCTGGGATCCCAGTGCTCTTAACCACCATGCCACCAACTGGTCCCATGGCCCATTATTTTTAATACTCTATTCAAAAAGAAGTCAAACAGAACACAGATGACTTTTTCTAAATATGACTCTTAATGTTTAGGGGGAAAAAAGGCAGTATTATGTCCTACCTTCTAACCAATATAATCAGATTTTTAGTAAGTAAATACAGTCCCGCTGGCCAGGAGGTGGGGACTTACTTTTCCTAGGGGCTTCTTTTTCCTCGTTGGGTACTACTCTTCCCTGCAGTAATGAATCATTATTTTTATTATCCCTACTGCTCATCTTTGTCCATCTGCCGTCTGAATGTTAGTACTTTGAGGGCAGAGCTGATGCCTTCATCTTGGAACTCTCAAAGGCACAGAGTAAAGACTCCACACACGCATCCTGAGCACATGCACTTCCAACAGTGTGGCTACCACAAGGTTGTGACCTCTAATAACCTCAAACACAAGTGCCTAGCTCCTCTACCAGGCCTAAGGGAGGTGCCAGGTGAGTGTGCACATACAACGAGCTTCCAGATACTGACAGACAAGGCTCCTTGCCCACAGCCACTGACTGGGGGAATTTGGGGAGACTATAAAAACCAGCCTCCTTTGAATGTGCCTGCTGGTCCAGGTTGTACTTCTTTCTTTAAGGGCATGAGAATTTTGTCACATGTGACTCCTAGTTTTTAACAGAAATCTAATGCTGGAGACAGGGTATATGAGGCTTTGTTTGTAAGATGCACATATATAACCAATCACAAATACTAACACAGGCCAGAGAGTCATAGTACAAAATGACTCACAACTAAATGAAGCCCAGTTATAAAGCCAGGTGCTCAGGTTGTTTCCCACTTTGCCAATACCAGTGTGATGCTCATCTTATAGATCAGCAAGTGTAGTTTATCTGCAGTTCACCCAGAACCCACCTCTGGGAGCCATTGTTTATTTCCAAGTAGCTGTTAGATTTAGTCCTTTATTATTCCTTTTTTCCCTTTCCAGCCTATAGTGGAGAAACATGATCTATCAAATCATATTCAAACACGTATGTACAACACAATCCTACCCAGTGCTAAATACCTCCACTCCAAAGGAAAGCATTTCCATGGCTTGCCCTTTCTTGTTTCCAGGACACACTAAAAATAAACATCATTACGATATCCGAGGTCTCTGGAGGAATGTCATGTCATGAGCAGGCTCATCAGCCAAAGTATGAAAACAGGTGCGTGCAGTATGCTTCTGTGTTAAGAAAAAAATTTCAATATTTGTGGGCATAAAACATCACTTTCTCTGAGGGATGCAAAGCTCCAAAAACCACCACATAAAATCTGTTCCAAACAAAACCTTTGAACGAAAAAATAATCTGTGTATGTCAGAGGGAGCACCTACACATACACACACACACACACACAGACCTGGATTAAACACAAACATGTGCAAACTCTTAGCCACACCAGATGGGAGCCCATAAAACCCAAAAGTCCCTGGAGTAACCTTGAGGGAGCTTTAGTTCTAGATTAAAGTCCCTCTGCCCTTAGGTGAATCTGTCTCATAAAGACAGGCATTTGGCAAGCATCTCCCAATTATATCTCCAAGAGAAAACTAGAGAATATGAGGTCAGAAGAGTCCTGAAGGTGTCTGCTGGGTGTGGGTGTGGGTGGCAAGAGGGGACAGGGTAGAAGGAGGGAGTGGGGATTGAGAATGAGTAACCTCTCAGGATTCCATCCTTCCAAAGACATTGATCTTTGATATCCTACTGGGAGGTGGTTAGGTCCCAGACAACTTACAGTAGTGTCAGAAAATAAGAAATCAGTTTGTTGACTGAAGAGGCTTTTTTTTTTTTTTTTCCCCGCCAGTGGATGAATGTGCTTGACAGAGAATGGGAGAACACAACACTCAATGGGTTGTAATCACACTGCAATCTCTTCTCCATTCCATCAAGATTTGGGGCATACATGCACATACACTTAGTATGGTTTCAAGTCACTGGGTCTGGGACTCAAACCACATAGTTGGCTACATGGGATCCTGCTGCCTTAAACCACCAGGCCCCAAAGCCAGCCCAAGAAAGAAATATTTTATTTGACAACAACTCTGACAATGTTTGTGGATTTTAGAAATACCGTAAGTAATGTTTTTGCCATTGCTTAAACACTATTGTTTAAAGTTCGGTGCTTGAAGTATTGTCCACCCACCCACTGTTCCATCTGGTCATTTAGTACCTACTTATGAGCTGGTCTTTGGGATAAGATACTTAGGATGTTGTCCCTCCTTGTAGGTGTCAGGGTCATAGAGAAGTAATAGCATTACATCTGGGGAGGGGTGTGAATATTCCCTATGGAAATGTAGAGGAGGATCTGGGAGTTCAGGAAAGGACTGGAGTGCATCAAGATAGGAAGATTTCAGTGGAAATGCAGAGGAGGATCTGGGACTGGAGTGCATCAAGATAGGAAGATTTCATAGAGGAGCTGACATTTGGTGTGAAGCTCAAAGTTCAGGAGTGACTGAGACAGGTTATCTAGCACAGAGGATGGTATGGGAAAAGCTGAAGGTCAAGACAGTCCTGAGTTTCAGTCTTTCTGCAGCCTAAGGTTAGTGGGGGCAGAGGGCAAAGGTCTTGCCTTCCAGGCTGAGAAAGTGTGCCATCTCTACTGAATGATAATCCTTGGAAGGATTCTGGCAAGAGAGAAGGAGCCACAGTGTGAGGAACAGCACATGGGCATAAGATCCAAAGACCAGAAGACAAGCTAGGGCATGGGAGGGAATAAAGACTGTGGGGCAAAGGCCAGTCTGGCTGGCAGGAGGGTGATGAAGGAGGCACCTGGACAAATGAGAATCCACTAGCTGGGAGAAAACAAATTTGTTTTCTGATAAACTGAGTAGGGATAGTCATTCCAGACTCAGCAAGTTCACAAAGGATAGCCCTTAAGAAATTCTGTGGGCAGGGCCAGTAGGTAGAGTAGTGGTTAAGGCACTGGACTCCCACATGGTCGATCACGGTTCTAGTACTGGACTTGGTGGCTTGGGAATCACACCAGCAAATGTGCATGCATGCCCAAAGTTTCAGGAAGAGAATGGAGGAGAGGTGTTTGCTGTGTGGCCATCCCCTCAGTGGGGCAGGAGGTGTAATTTCTCACTTTCCCTCTCTTTGTATCCTATGCCACAAACCTTAAAAAGAAAAAAAAAATAGAAATTCTGTGGGGTTTGAGATGGGGATAGAAACAGTGGGAATCTTTTAACCAATGCATACCAGCTGCTTCCTAAAACGTTGCATAGTATGATAGCATCCTGCTGGGCTTTCCTGCCTGTGGGGACGAAATAATATAACAGCTTGTGCCCTACAGAATTGCACAGGTCCTGGGAGCCCAGACCTCTGTTGTTAGCAGTCCCAAAGGAGCAGTAACCACCCCAACAGCCAGCCAGTGCTCTGGAGTATGAGGTGCTCTGCTCTCGTGTGCTAGGAATCCATACCCAAAGAGCTTAGTAATTACTGTCGGTGTTTCTGTGGAGGCTGCCTCCCAGGAGTGCTGGTTGGGATACTTGTAAACCAGGGAAACCTGCAAGCTTAACAGCCTTAATTCTTTTCTTCTTCTGCAGTGATGGGCCCATCAGGAGGCCTGGCTAAGACAGAATACCACAGAAACAAACAACCACCATCAGAGCCATAAAAACATGTTGAGCATTGAGGAGTCAAATTAAGAAGTTCTGGGCCCAATTTGTTGTTTAGTCTGGCATGCTGTGGAGTGATGGAGCACAGACCTAAGTCAGGGCCTGGGTTCTAAACTTAGTCCTGTCCCTCACTTCCTCTTCACCTCTCTGGCTCAGTTTCCTCATAGGTAAAACAAAAAGGTGGAAGAGGTGACTATGAACTTGACCATCATGCAAACCACAAGTTACCACCTCTCCCCTCCACAGCTAGCCTGGACTATTCCATTACCAACTAGCCCTGTGCAGTGAGGTACCGATGTCTGCTCCTAAACACAGTGCTGTTCACACTGTGTCTCCAAGTGAGGCAGCAGGCATGCCAAAGACAGTTGAGATTTGGTAAATGGATGACCTTATGAATGAGGTGCTAGGTGGTCCTTAAGCTTTCATCTGACCTATGAAACTACCTGCATATCTGAGACTTAAATGGATTAATGGAGAAAGCAGAGGGAATAAAGGAGGATGAGATGGCTTTTGAGGATTGTTCTAGAGACCATTAATAAAAGCATGATTTCAAATAGCTGTTTTTCCATTTCAGCAGCAATGCCTTTGCCTAACTTGGCTTTGTGAACTCCTCCTTCATCAGTTCTTTCTCTCTACTCATGGAAACTAATGAAATAAAATCTAATAATTAATGACTAGTGCTGAATAAGAGGACACCTGGAAGTAGTCAGTCACTGGGTAGTACATGAAGGAGCGAGGGCTACCAGGCAAAAGGAGAGGAGGCCAGCAGGGAGTGGAGAGAAAGCAGAGGGAATAAAGGAGGATGAGATGGCTTTTGAGGATTGTTCTAGAGACCATTAATAAAAGCATGATTTCAAATAGCTGTTTTTCCATTTCAGCAGCAATGCCTTTGCCTAACTTGGCTTTGTGAACTCCTTCATCAGTTCTTTCTCTCTACTCATGGAAACTAATGAAATAAAATCTAATAATTAATGACTAGTGCTGAATAAGAGGACACCTGGAAGTAGTCAGTCACTGGGTAGTACATGATGTAGCAAGGGCTACCAGGCAAAAGGAGAGGAGGCCAGCAGGGAGTGGACCATATAATTGATCACCCAATTTTGGGTGAATTTTTAAAGGGAAAAAGGATGCTATTGATAATGAAGTTGGGAGCACAGCTGTAAATGGGCCTTTATGGGTAACTTCCAGCTTATTCTCACTTCCCAGTGGGGATGGGGGGAGTAGGGAGATGCCTCTGCAGGCAATGGGGAAGAATGGTTTTTCATGGCAGCTCTGCCTCGCGATAAAGACAAATCGTCTTGGCAATAGAGAAATGGTCCTTTGTCCTCTGTGTTGAATGACTCCAAAAACTCAAACATTCAAACTCGAGCAGTCAAATAGCAATAGTTATCGCCATTTTTGCCCCCTTTGAAGTCTCTTTAAGTTCACTTCCTTCTGGACTATGGAGTTAGAAATGTCAGAGTGATGAAGTGAAAAGACAAAGGCAAAGAAACACGTCAAACTCCACTTCTGCCCATGTGCACTTCTGTTGTCTTGCACAAGTTCCTTAACCTCTCTGGGCCTCCTTATCTGTAAAATGAGTATAAACCTCAAACAGTTGTGTGAAGAGTATAAGGTACAGACAATTTATTTTAATAAAATAGAGTATATCTCATAACTAAGGATGGCTACTATTTTAAAAATGGAAATATATGTTGGCTTGCCTATATCACACTCATCTCAGCCTAATCTGCCATGAGCTTTGGTTGGCCACTTTGTCTTTTCTTCTTCGGAATGTCATCTAATAAGTCATAACAGGAGATAAATCAGCCTACTAGTTTGGGGCATTAAGAGATTGTAGTAATGTGTTCTAGCAGCCCACTGGAGTTTATTTCCTTCTATTTCATGACAACTGGGGCATTAAATAGTCTTAAATCATCCGCTGTCCTTTGCCTGCTCTGTGGCCACTCCTGTGGCTTTGAAAATCCAATATAAGAAATCATTCTTTATGGCAACCTCTGTAGCTGCAAGCAAAGCAATTTAGAGAACACTTTTATGAGAACAGTTTCTACATACTCTGCTTCTGTTACAAATTACTCCCTTGCTTTGACAACACTTACAAAATATGCAGTTTAAGTAATACAAATGGGTTATCAAATTTCCATGATGTAAACAGTCAAAAAAGTTGTTTCCCATCAACAAATCCATAATAAGGCAGCAGCAAAGCCCAACTATTTACTTGGCATCCCGTCATTCCAGCTAATTTGGTGCTCAGCTATTGAGAGAGAGTTTTAGACCCATTTTCTTCATTTCCAAGAATAATTTGCTTAGAGCTGGATGGGCTGCTTCATCTCTGCCTTAAATTGGAAAGAAAATGGGGCTAGAGGCAAAAGTGTATGGGAGGAATACAACATGCAACAGACTCCCATAGGAAATCATAGGGAATCCCAAGCCCTGGTTCTTAATTACAAGTATCACTAGGATCTTAGTAAAAAGATTTCAGAACATGGTATCCCTTTGACATAAACCATAAGAAGTGTAGGGGCTTTTTTAAATGTATGTCATCTCTTTGACTAGAAAACATTGACAATGAGGCTAGCCACAGAGGTATGGTAGAAATGCAATGCTCCACAATGCGGAAACATTCGGGAAGGTCCTGGAGTCAATCGCTAGGTCTTCCTATACCTGTCCAGGTGTGTGCTCATGGTCCTGGCTGGCTGAGGCTGGGTGTAGATCATGGAGTGAAGTTTCTGTTGGGATGTTACTCTCTCTTTCTCTTATGGTAAAAATAAATAAACTTTTTTTAAAAAATCTGACACTGAAAATTAAGAAAGTCCTCAATAAGGCTGGTCCTAAGCAGCCTTAGAAATCACCAGAGAGACAGAAAAACTTGAGTATAGCTGAGCAAACAGGGACAATATGTAGATAATACCAAACAGAGCCCAAACCTGGAATGGGTGCAACAACAGAGGTCACCTTCACCAAGAATGAAGAACAAGGAGGGAGGGTATCATATTGTGAGGCAGTTGGCTAGTGCCCAGCACACAGACCAGGAAGGAGTTTCACCTATATTTCATAAAATAACAAAGCTGTCAATACAGAAGACTTAAGTATTCGAATACAGTGGTGAATAAGAAGTATCATAAATCTGATTAGCACAGTTGCACTGGGCTCTCAAAAACTCTTTTTACCTACTTTCAAAGTAATACATGAGAAAGTAATATACTGAAGTTATCAAATTAGCATTACTAAAATGAAAGCATTTTCTTACAAATGATTTAATTCTTTATTTTAATCCTATAACAATTCCCAAACTATTGTCGGTATATTACATTTTTTCAATTATGGCTAATTTAATTGTTATACTTTGCACATAATACATGTAAATATTTTTCTTAATTCTTATCCAGAGACAGATTAGGGTAAAATTCCTTTTAAAAAATCAAGACTTTTGGATTCTCAAACTTCCATTTTAATGCCCCCCACTGCTTTACTTTTGGTTTAGTTTCATAACAGCTGAAAATCTATCACCGAGAAATAAATTTAAAAGCACCCCAAACAGTTATTCAAACTTCCCATAACATAGTTAGTAGAAGCAAACTGTATTTCCTTGATAAATTCTTAAGACCAAAGCGAAGTCAGAGAAAGTTGATCTAATGCTGAGCTAAGGATTAACTTTTACATAAAAGAAAAAGTATCTCAGTCTTGTCAATATTAAGATGTTTTCAGGGCTGGGTGGGCGGAAGTTGGGAGAAAAGAATATATAAATAATAATTTATGTAAACATGGGAAGAGATTATGGAATGATGTACCATCGTAGAATACAATATATGGAGAATACAATACACACTCCAGAAAAGAAATTAGTAAAGCTATTATCAAATGTGCACAACATAACGTAATAGTCAGTGTTGGAGAAGATGAATATGTGTGTATCCTTGACTTGATTACATACCGTGCACATGTTTTAAAAAACCATACTGTACCCCCAAAAAGGTATACAGTGAAAATATGTAAACCAGAAATCATTAAAAAACAATATGTATATGTTTTCAGGTAGTCGATGCTCTAGGTGTCCCTAAGACATCTGTGACATAAAAGTTGTGCTTCTCTATGCAATTATAAACCAGGAATTAGGGTTTGGATAACAGTTTGTCCTCCAAAGTTTCATGTTTTAGAATTTGGTGATGAGAGATGGTGAGTGATTAGATCATGATGATTGTATCATGTAGGAACCACTCATGAATAGATTAATGTCTCACAAGACCCAGTGAATTCTAGCACTCATGAGAAGGGGGTCAGTTCTCACGAGAGTTGGTTGTTATAATGAGCTGTTGCTACACATGCCTCCCATCTTCTGTGCTTCTTCTGTCAGGAATGTTGTAGAAGCCTGAGCCAGGCCTATGCCTTCGGAATTTCCAGCCACCAGAACTATGAGTCAAAAACCCCTTTATGTTAGTGATACAAAACCAGACAAGACTTCAGATTTTGAAGATGAGTACCCACACTCATTGCTCCTGAATGTGTAAACCAGGAGTACTACAACAGCACAAATGAGCACGGCTCTATTCAAATGAAATCTATGAACACAGAAAACTGACAATCCACTTTTGAGATTTTCATATCCATACACCAATGCAAAAGCAAATATATGTGGAAAACATAATTGAGCTAATCACACAGAACATTTAACTTTCAATTACTATATTTAGATACATAGGTACCACAAGCCATCTGGATTCAAGCCATCTGGTCAAGTACTAGAATAAAGGGCACGGTCCTAGCCCATGTAGGATATGACGAGACGAACCCTGTTCTGAAAAACAGCGCTACTTTTGAAATCAATCAGAGGAAACGAACGAATGAATGTCTGCCTCAGTAAACTGACATCTCAATTCTACATCTTACATGCAATTCCTCTGGACTTTTTTTTCTGACTGCAAATAGACAACCAATCAAAGGTAAAATTTTATTACTGAGGATCAGATTTTGAGATCTGATCATGTTCACTGCTTCACCCTATTTGCCCCCAGTAGGTCCTTGTCTTGTCTCCCTAAGGGCACACTGTCATTGTTTGCCCTGTTACCAGAGTGCCATCCTATTTCCTAATCTGTGTGCCCTCAGGGTGAGACTAGGTCATGTATATTTAGGTATTTCTCTGAAGCCCTAACAACATGTGCTGAGCATTTAAGTATGGTAGAAATCCTCTTACATTGATTCCAGGAAACAAGTGCCTCAGTTAACTGATGCTTTGCAGGGCCTCAGTAAAACATGCTGAGTCCACAGCACGCTGACCACTCACAGTCACAGGCTCATCTTAGAGTATCTGGTTCTTCCCTCCCCACTCACCAGATAACGATTTCGAGGTCAATGGGTTTCACCCAAAATTTATTTATACCAATTCTCCTTGCTATTGCAATTACATAATTCAATTACATATGATACTAAACAGAAAATTATGAGTGCAAGAATGGGATGCTTTAGAAAGGGGTATAAACTATCATAAAAATTACTCAAAATCAAGTATAGGTGAGATGAATAGAAAACTGGAAAATGGGAATATCTTCTTACCACACTACAAAGAATTTTTTGGGGAGGGAGGGGTTTGCCCATAGGGTACATGTGCTCATTGGAGAGAGGCAGAGAGAGAGAGAGAGACAGAGTAAGGGAAAGTAAGTTCGCTGGAGAGAGAAAGAGACAGGGAGAAGAAAAGTGAATAATCACCCCTGGGGAGATTGCCATGCCACAATCCCTTCCCCTCCATTCTCCTCTTGGGATTTTGGAATAAAAACACAAATGAGCTCAATGTCTCAAATTACAGTGGGCCGAGTGTGAGTCTCAACTACTATGCTACCTGCTGGTCCCACTTTAAAGAAATTTTACATGAAATTTATTGACTACATGTTATAAAAGTTAATTAGTGAAAACCACATTCGAAAACAAGCATTGGAACCACATAAAGAAGTTAGGCAGGGGACCAGCAGGTGGCATGGTGGTTAAGATGCTGGACATTCCCACAGGGCTGGTAATGGTTCAAGTCTTGGATCCGGTGACTTTCTTTCTTTTTCTTTCTCTCTTGTCAAATTAAAATAAATGGATGAATAAATAAAAATTAAATTAAAAAATTCTTTAAATAAAAAAGAGGTTAGAGGGAACCAGCAGTTAGCATAATGGCTATGTCGCTGGACTCCCACGTAGTCGAACGCAGCTCACATCCCGGACCCGGTGGCTTAAAATTCACGCCGGGCACATGTGCGTGCGTGCCCAAGATCCCAAGAGAAGAATGGAGGAGAAGGGATTGTAGCGTGCCCACCCCCCTGGGGGCTGATTTCTCGCTTTCTGTCTCTATGTCTCTGTCTGTCTGGCGAGCGCACGCGCCCTATAGCGAAAACCTCTCAAAAAAAAAAAAAAAGGAGGTTAGAGAAAGCAAGCAAGCCAAAGTTATGTTTATGTGTCTAAAAATAAAATGGCTAAAGTATGTGGTAATCATAAAAATAGTCCACATTTTTTCAATTAATCATTAGTGTCTGGTCTTACCACATTAGGAAAATTCTTCCTACTCTAGAAAGCTTTAAATTTTAATAGAAAGTCACAATTAAATATAAGAAACTTCAGGAAAAGGACTGACATTTTCTTCTTTGGTATGATTAGTAAAAATGCAAAAATATATCAGATTTTTGTTCATCATAAAAAATAAATGTACTATTTATTTATTTATATTGCCAGAGGGAGAATGCACTAGCCAGAGAGACAGAGGTGGGGGAGGGAGAAAGCACCCCCCAATAGGGCATAGTCACACCATAATCCCTTCTCCTCCATTTTTCCATCCTGTCAGGATTTGGGGCACATACACACATGTGCCCAGTATGTTGTCAAGCTTCTACGGCTAGGATTTGAATCACTGTTGGCTAAGTGGGATTTGACTCCCTTAGCCAGTAGGCTATGGGGCCAGTCTAAAACATTTTTTTCCATTTATTTTTATATTGACAGGTAATAAGTGTATACACTTATGGGGTACATACGATGCTGAAGCAAATACTGCATGAACTCATTTACATATAGCATCTAAAAAAGGAATTTATTTTTTGAGGAGCATGTGAGGCCATTGACACAATCCCAAGTTACAGAGGGCTGGATATCAAGTAGCAATACCTTGTAAAATAACATTTGATTCATTTGTTAATACTGGTTGAGGTTTTCTCTACCTGCTTTTCAGTCTCAGCTCTGGACCCTTCAATGCCCTATACGCTAAGATAGAATTCTGTGTCTTGGGTGGCAATGAAACAAGATTCTCGTGTTCTCCATTGCTTCTCACATGCTATTCCCTCATTCCAATGCCCTTCTTGCTTTCAAATACTATCAGCCTAGTAGATTGTCAAAAATCTCTTAATAGCAATTCCCAAAGTGGCTTCTTTGATAAACTTTTCCTTGGCCCACAGTGAATCCTCCCAGTTGATGAACCTATATTGTTTTGTACATAATCCCATCCTTGCAGTTTTTAACATCATGTGATTCTCTCTCTCAAGCCCCTCTCAACTTCTTAAAAAAAAAAATGCTTAACTCAGTGCTAAACCCAGAAGATACCAGTAACTGCTGAATAGTTAGATTAAATCAAATGATGACAAAGACTCTCTTCTGGACCAAACTTTAGTTAGGCTCCTCTGAGACCTCTTTTTAATTAAGTCTCAACCCTGCCCCATCCTGCAGTGAGATCCCTCACTCTCAGTACCTGAAGAAGTTCTCACCCTCCACCTTTGGTGTCTAAGTTCTTGGCATACTTTCAGCAAAAATCCTATTGGGTTAGTTTAGCAAGAATCCCCCTACCCTTGAGGTCTCCTCTTTATGATTTTCCATTCACTGATCCTCCTCCTTCCACCTGCTTTTTGGCTATAAATCCCCACTGCTCTTGTACTCAGAGTTGAGGCTGACCTCTCTCTTCTATTGCAAAAGTCTTGACACCCGTCACAACAGCCTTGAAGAAAATCTTTCTTGCCCTTTTAACAAATATCAAACATTTTTTTCTTTAACAGTTGATGGTGGCTTTTTAATTTTTATTGCAAACTTAAACACAAGATTTAATCAAAGTAGATTCTGGTAAAAAATTGAACATAGCACTGGAATTTTAGGGAGCTAGAAATTCAAAGAATGATGCTGTGTTTCTAGTGACCACAAACCTGCATTTTCATTGCACACAGACCTGTCCATATTTCATGCTGTTCTGATAAGACCCACTTTAAAGGTTTCTCTGCCATCTGTTTTACACACACACACACACAAACATACACACACCTCTTTCATGCTAAGCATTAGGGAAAGCCACATCTATGCATAAAATGTGTGCTTATAAGCCATCGACATTAACCACTAAGATTTCAACTGAAATAATAAATTTAGAAAACAGCATTCCATTTCCTAAGCCACAATTTTCATGCCATGACTTGGACTGCCAACACATCACCAGATAGTGATGGATTCTGTTGGGGGGGAATACCTCTGCTACCCCCAAATTGCCTTTAACTATGGAAAGCAGTCATATCTTTCATTCAGTGGCAGGTGGATATAATAGAGAAGTACAAACCAGCCTCGGTATTCCCACAGGGAGTGGGTCCTGTCCCCACAGGAATCGCCTCCTGCTGCTGTGCTCCAGTCCCCCCCACACACACGGGGCCCAGTGTCCATCTTGTCTGCACAGTGATGTCAGAGCACACTCTCTCCTCAGCACCTGCCCCAGAGGCCTGCCTTCCTGACTCGCTTCACAGGTGCCTGTGGAGGGGACAAGCATCCTCAGGTCTTGGGTGCACAGGAAGTATAGGTTGACAGCACAGACCAAACAGAGTGGTCAAGGCTGACTCACACTCCTCCCAGGCAGACCAGGAGCAGGGAAAACAAACAGTAGAAAGAGCCAGGCCAAAAGATTCTGGATTAGCATTCAAAGCTTGAGCTACCTGCTGAGGGGACTATCTGCCTGAGGTCTGTCCATGAGGGCCCTGTAATGCAAACCCAAAGGGCCGCTGACAGGATGAGGCCTATGGGACCATCACAAAGGAAGACACAGAGGACTGATGACAGCAGGCAGGGTCAAAAGTTTGGATTTTAGGTCAAAGAACTTTAAGTAGCTGACTCATTATAAACCTTTGCCTACAGCACGTGATTATTTTTATAAATACTAAAACCAAGATGTACATATTCACAGGTGACCAGAAAACGTTGAGACATTTCTATTCTACATTAATGAAAATAGCTTAGTAAAGCTGTTTTGGAAATGCAGGTAATTTCTGCTCCTCTTGGAAAGTCATTATTGTTTAAAAAAAAAATAGGCCTGGTTTATATTTCTTTTAACATTAGGGAGCCGAACCAGGCAGTGGTGCAGTGGTAACAATGTTCTATAAGGCGGACCCACATGGGAAGGTCCTAGCTTTGTGCTGAGAGACATCCCTGAATGTGCTGGGTGTACAAGTGCCCATGATCGGGGGCTAGCTGAAGCTGGAGTAGATTGTGGAGCAAAGACCCTGTCGCAGGTTCTTGTCTCTCCTTCTTCATGTCTACTTCTCTTACACATGGAAGAAATAAATGAACTTTTTAAAAAATTGTTAATACAGTACTCATTTAAGTTTGTTTTACACTCACATTTGTTACATCAACCAAATACTTGGGGTCATTTTGCTAGAGTCAATACACATGGCTAGCAGCTCAATCAAAACAAGCAAAGTTTACTTTGAAAAGCTCTTGCTGAACTGCACTGGTGTGTAAAGCAGCCTTGAAAAAACCTCATCATTAACCCTCTGGCCCAGAGGAAAGCTGCACTTCAGCTCCTGCATCAAAGCGGCACAGAAACCGAGGCCTGATGCCTGCTCAGAGATGGACTTTAGCCTCACATCGTTACTAGAAAAAGCTTCAAAGATCCTTGCCTCTGTAGATCTTGTTTTCTTTTATAGAGATCCAATTGCACAGATGTGCGTTGTCTCTGTTAAGACAGAAGCATCGACTCCTCTTCCCAGGAGAGTTAGGGTTTTGACATCTCTCAAACCATTCAAGTGTTTGAACAAGGAAGTTTAGGAAAGCTGGTTTCTGTTCTTGAGATTACAATGAGAGGGGGCACTCAGCCCTCATGGCCAACCTGGCCTTGTGACAATGCTGATACGGTTTCCTAGGCCCCTGTCATCACTTTCAGAGTGGCAAGGAAGAATGGATGGAACAAGCTCAATCACAAGCACAAAGCAAGTGAAGTGTGGGTGGAGCTGACCGGCCTTCAGAATTAAGGAGGAAAAAAGGCTGGTGCAGTCATGTACAGGGGCCACTGGGCAGACCAAACGCCCGAGAAAAATTAGCAGGAAGAGTTTGAAGATGGATATGTAAGGAATCTCAAGGCCTGAAAAGGAAAAAAGAAAATACGATTCCGAGTACAGATGTAACTGGCAAAGTTCATGATATAAGGGTGAGGGAGTTAGGACCATCCTAATACCTGCAGGGTGATCTCCAAATGGATGACTGTCTATGCCTTTTACCAGGTACCTGAAAGGGGAAATTGTCTTCTCTGGAGTCCCCCAGACTAGAACAAACTGATCTTTTCTACTTTGGCCTTCATTGTCCAAGCTCCATCGCATGGTGGCTTCCTGTTTGACTTTTCCCAGATACCTCAGAAAAGAATCAAAAGTGTCAGGAAACCATAAGAAGGATGGGAGGAGATGATGGGGAGATGTTGCAGTATGCAGTAAGTGCCCTGTGCAAAAGAAACCTTACCATTCTATCCTTAAATTTCTTCCTTCCCATTGTGGTCTCTATTTGGCAATTAAGAACTCAAGTGAGGACAAGCTCCAGGCTGCATCCTGTCAGAGGAGGATACCAGCTCAAATCTGAGACTGCCAAAAACCTGTCGAACTTTCCAGAAAGGAAAGGCCAGTACATGTTGAGTCTGTTGTGTCCACTGGTCAACTTTCCTTCTGTGGATGTGCCTGACTATCCTGCTTGGATCACCTTTCTCAGTGAACAACTAATGTGGGAGAGCTAAATTTGGAAGAACAGAGGAAGTTCCCAAAGGCCAAGAAATGACACAGATTCTAAGATACGTGTTTTGGCATGGATGTAGCCCCTTTTAAAACCCTCATCTCTGGAAAGATGTAGGAAATAGGATACAGGGTGTAATTTTTCCTGGGTTGAGGCAGCCATGGACTAAACCATTTGGCTGAACCAACGAAGTCCTATCCCTACCCCTGACCACATCATGCTGCTCTCTCAAAGATGCCAGAATGGGTCTGGGAGTTTTTAATCAGGACTCAACCAGACACATGGAGAGATGAAATATTCAGTTCCTAGGGTTGTTTTAACAAATGACCACAAACTGGGTGGCTTGAAGCAGTGATCCCCAATGTTCTCAGAACCAGGGAATGGCCTTGTAAAAGATAATCCCTCCACAGTCAGGGGGGTTGGTCCCCAGATGACTCAAATGTACCACATCTACCTTGCACTTCATTTCCACTACCTTGCACTTCATTGCAATATACACAAAATAATCATGCAATAGGATTTGCACTCCCATCAGAATCCAGAATCCAATACTTTCACTGATCTGACAGGAGGTGGAGCTCACATGGCAATGCAAGAGATGAGCAGTGGCTGCAAATTGAGACGAAGCCTTGTTTGTTTGCCTGCCACCCAGCCCCCATGTTGGTCTACGATTCAGGGTGTTGGGGAACCTTGGATTAAAGGATCGGAAATTTATTCTCTCACAGTTTTGGGGGGGCAGAGGTCAAAAGTCAAGGTGTTGGCAGGCCATGTCGCTCTGTAACCTGTATGGAAGAATCTGTCCCATGCCTTTCTCTTAGCTACTAGTGCTGCTGACAATATTTGGCATCCCTTGGCTGGTAGACACATCACTCCAATCTCTGCTTGCATTGTCACATAGTGTTCTCCCTGGGTGTCTGTGTCTGCTTTCTCTCCTTGTAACTCACTGAATTATAGAACTACTCTATTCTAGTATCATCTCATCTTAACTTGATTACATCTGCAAAGACCTTATTTCCAAATAATGTCATGTTCACAGGTACCATGGGTTGAGACTTCAATGTATCTTTTGGAGGACCAAATCATTCCACATTAGACACTATGTCTATGTGTGTCACACCTCCAGTGACCACCTCTAGATCACTTGAGTTACATTATATATGAAACGATCACCAGGACTTTGTGTTATCCTTGGATAGGTTTTTCTCTCTCTCTCATAAACAGGGCCTTCACATGCCTTCCAAAGACAAAATTCAGGGAAGTTCTGACAAATATACGTGACTGATTTTCAAAAAAATGATCTGTTACCTGAAAGCCAGGCTTTATGATATAAACCCAGATATGTTTGCTGGGAGTTTCTTTTGAAATCAACCACTAACACTTTTTATGCGTCTTCATAAGGTTTAACAGGGCCCAGCTCTGAGCAGATCATCAGCTTCCAGGTTTCCCAGGAGCAGACAGCAATCTCAGTCTCGAGACAATTTATGGCCCAGTTGGGAAAGAGAGAAATGCTGAGAGAAAATGCTTTTTGGTTGACAATGGTCAAAGCAATTGCTTGGCTCACTCAAGGAGAACTGAAGGATACTCCAATAAATTTAAAAAGAAAAGAAAATTCCCTATTAACTGAAGCATGAGAGGTAATATAAGGAAAAAAAATCATTTTGGTTAATGAATGATTTATTGAAAATGCAAACAAATTCAGCCCTATGCTACAATTATCACTAGAATTTCAAAATAAGGGACTCACTATCTAATTAATCACAGATTCAAACTAACCCCCAACAACGGGATTCATCTTGAAACATTTGATTGGCTGACCTGTGATTTTTGACACTAATTACCATATAGTATTATTTGTTTGAATATTAAGGTTTTAAGGTCACAGAACATGATATAACAAAGTATGCATGAGCAAATACTAAAATTATGGTGCTCATAACTAGGAACCAATCTAATTTTAATAATAGTTTTTAAATTCACATTGATTCACACTTAATGGATTATTTCCCTA